>NC_072767.1:17120896-17220896 GCF_022539595.1 Amphiprion ocellaris | reverse complement strand
TGTTGATGCTGCTCTTTATGCCTTTTTAATTGCCCCTCGGGGATAAATAAAGTGTTTGAATTGAATTGAATTGAATTGAAAACACTGTACCACTGTGCCATGGCATGCAGCAAACAATCACAGAACTGTCCATGACATCGTGAGGTTATGGTGCTGCCTGCTAGAGTTTAGTTTTATGCTGTTAAATTTGTTAGTTGAAACTGTTTTTCTAAGTCCAGTAAGAACCTAGGGCTATACAGTGTTGTTTAAAAGATTAACAGCTTAGGAAACAGTTAATGCCTTTTAGTTGTCTCTGTGTTTTAAACCTTGTATGCCACAGTTGAGCTGACAGTGGCACTTTGACTTACCAGTAAGAAGAAAAGCAGCTCAGTCTGTAACTAATACAGATGATTCAGGAGAAGCAGTTTAGACTGAGGATATAGTGTCAAAGATTTTTGCACTGAACACCAGTAAATTAAGATTCTTGACCCTCCTAAAATTCATGGCCTCTTAAAGTGACTTTAATATACAAATGAAACTAATAAACTGTGGGCTCTTTACACAGACCGCTGTGGTGGCAGTCAGAAAAGTTCCATTTTTCCAGTTTTGCTGGCAAGGTTGCAGTGTGAGCCACCTGCTATTCAAGTTATTTACCATACTTTTGCTGCTCCAAGTTACCCTGGATGGAAAGTGAAATGTGCAGAAAATACAGAGTTTGTCTAGTTTTCAGCATGTGGAAAAAATCCATTGGTGAAAGTGCTGAGTAACATCTCTAACCCCCGAAACCAGGCAAAGCTGCAGTTATGATTAAAGTGAGAATTGCCTTGCTAAGGTCATGCTTTCAAAGAACGAGACGCCATATTTGGGCAGCAACGGTATTGTCGTGATCACCCCTCCCTCGCTCCCCTCTGAGACTTCTCAGCCTTGAATATGGTGATGATATTAATACTAATCATAATATAGCCAGCGATAGATATAGGCTCTGCCGCTTTGAACTGTAAATGGGTTGTGTTTGGGGGAAGAGAGGCGATTAAGTGCCGCGAGACGGTATAAGACGGTAAATCTGGGGAAGCAAGCAAAGGCACTCCAACCCCCTCCACCATAAACAAATAATCCAGTGCTGCTTTTCAAACCCCCCTATGCCATCTCAAATCAGTTTGGATTAGGACAGAATACAGGGATGTTCCCTTTAATGTCTCTCACACACACACACACACACACACACACACACACACACACAGAGTGGGTGCATCTTCCTCTTCCTCGTGTGCCCCCCTCCACGCCTGCCTCTCCAAGATGCGCTGTGTTTAGGCCTGCTTAGCCAAATGAGCTCCTAATAAATGCAGCGCTGAGCCCGTCTGCTGAGGAGTCGCTTATAATTGGAGGGCTTTCTCCTTCGCTTTAGAGAGGAAAGTATTAATGAAGGGGTGGGGTGGGGTGGAAGGTGTGTGTCAAGGGCGGAGGGTGTGTGTGTGTGTGCGCGTGAGAGTGTGTTTGTAAGGTGGAGTGAGTGAGTGGGTAAGTGGGTGACTGTATGTGTGCCAAAGGCGGAGTGTGTGTGTGTGTGAAAGGGTGAGCTGTGCAGGGTGTGTGTGTGTGTGTGTGTGTGTGTGTGTGTGTGTGTGTGTGTGTGTGTGTGTGTGTGTGTGTGTGTGTGTGTGTGTGTGTGTGTGTGTGTGTGTGTGTGTGTGTGACTTTGCAGAATGCAGTCATACTTTGCTGTGCACATGCTGTAAGCAGTGCATGTGTGTGTGTTTCTACCTGGGCCTCATTCACATGGAAATATGATTCCATGTCTTCATTTAATGCTGCGAAGCAAACACACTTGGAACCTGTCGTTATCTCTCCATTTCTCTCCTTCCTCTCCTCTCCGCTATATAATCCTGCTTGTTACCTCTCCACGCTGCAGCGGGAAGCTGTTTTGTGCTCTAATAATAGTGAATCTATAAGTTTAGAGATGAGACTCATTTTGTTGTCTGAGCACGCACACCTTAAGGAGCCTCAAATCCTTCATTTTGTTTTTTCCAACTCTTTGTTTTCTCCATCTGTCATCCTTACCTTCTGTAACCCCTGCCAGTTGCCAGACTCTGAGCAATCGGGACAAAACAAAGATGAGGGCCGCCTTGTTTGTCCACTCGGTTAATTAATTTTCTTCTGATTAGAAATGACCACTATCTCTGTGGTGTGTGCTGACCACAATGCACAAGTGTGAAGGCGTTAATTTAAACTGCCATCGCCGTGTTGATAACAAGATCAGAGAGCTCATGGCCACACTCACACACAGAGTAAAGACAGGTCCGCCCTATAATGTCAGGCCTTATCATCTAACTGGCTGACGACGTTTGAACTCTGACAGAACAGTGATCAATGAGAAACCGATGGATGTGTGTGTGCGAGGAGCGGACAAAGAGTGAGGTGTTCTGGAGCTGCACGGACTTATCACAGCTCTGTGGTCATCCACGGGAGGGTATTTGTTGATGATCCTGTTCACTCTACAGCTGCACTGACAGATGTTATGATGGACTGGTTTGTGTATCGTAATAAACGCTGTGAGCGTATCCATATAAACGTACTCTAAGAGGCCAGAGTGATTGACGTTGTGGTCCAGAGGTGCTTTAAGGTTTCTTTTAGTGGTTTGAAAATCTGCACTCGGTCGTCCCAGATCTCAAATATCACTTTTGTAGAAATGAATTTGCTAATTATATTACAGCAGAACATGGAATTTCAGCATTTTATGTTTAATATTTATTTTATCTTATCCTGCAGTGTTGGTTCCAGCAACATGGTTGACACTGCTCAGATGTCAGATGTTCGTTTTAGGTTACCTGATGTATAAAAACCCATCTTTGGGTATCAAAATTTCAAATGTAGACACTTCCTTCCAGTGAAAATAATCCCATCCTGCTGTAAAATGATTTAGATGTAACTCTTCTCTAAGACAGATGGAAAAACTCCATAAGAAGGTCACAAGATGTAGTCAAAAGCATCTGAAATAGCAAGTTAGTCCATGTTTTGAGCTTTATGGAGGTCAGGTTTCTGTTTTCAGCATCAACAACAAACCATTAAAGCTAGCTAAAATTACCACCTTCTATGAAAAATTTATTTCCTAATTATGTTAACACAGAACATAGAATTGCAGCGTTCTGTGTCACCAGGCTGAAATCTGAATGTTCCTGAGAGTTATTTCTGTTCTAGACACCAAGGAGTCAATCAGTGAGTTTGACTTTATCTTTCTTTACTTTAACTGAAACCCTATTTATAGTCCCAATCCTTGGGACTTTGGGTATCAAAATTTCAAATATAGACACTTCCTTCCAATGAAAATAATCCCATCCTGCTGTAAAATGATTTAGATGTAACTCTTCAGGGTTGCTTCCCTAGAATGTGTCGCTGACTGCAGCTCCAGCACACCAGCTTGCCTATGATTCTGCTCAAACACTGTAAAACTACGCTACACTCCACAATGGCTGTTTGTAAAACTGATGTAATTCAGCCATGCATGTTAGAACCCAAACCAGTTCTGAAGAAGAAGAATACAGAGAGCCAAAACCTGTAAGGCAATAGGATTGGTTCATTTGATTGGAAAAACTCTGGAAGTCTGAATCTGTCTTTTTGAGCCTGTCAACGGCACACTGCAGTTTTAACCCTCATCAGTACATGTGGCAACACCTACTTCATCCGTACACTTGGGGTCCAGCTGGATCCCAGTAGTATTTCATCTGTTTCACATTTCTGTACTTGTCCATATCCTCTCAATATATATTTCCCTAAACCGTGTGTCGTCTATAGATACAAATATGAAAGAAACAATGAAATTACTATCAATGATTACTGTAGTGTATTGCTTACAATATTAGTGTTACAACTCCTGAATTGAAATGAAACACAATGCAACTGAAGCAGTCATCTCAAGAGCAGCATAACACAAACATACAAAAATATAAGATGCACAGTCCGGCTGGGGTCCACATGTACCCCAAATGATTTTCTTATATATACACCACAAACCTGGTTGGAATCAAATAAGCTTTGGTGTATGTGATGGCAACTATGTGAGTCATAATTACCTAAAGGGACTGAAAAATCCCACTTGTAAATAAAAAAAATATGACAACTTATATACCCCTGGGGTCTGCATGGTGTACTGATGAGGGTTAAGGTGGAAAGGCTCAGCCATGGCACTCGTTGCTTTTTGTGTTCATAATGTGTTCTCCAGGATATAAAAAAAATGCCAAACAGACATCTTAGCAAGGTAGTTTCCTCTGAACAGGGTTCTCAGTGACAACAAAACTTAGCTACATTAAAACAGCCTCTACATGTGGCAGCTTGCCGACAGTCTCTGGTGCTATTGCTCTAGTCTAGAACTTTTCCTGTCATGGACTTTTTATCATCTACCACTGTTTTATTGAGTAAAATGCAATGCACTGTACACTGACCCTCTGATCTGAGTTGAGTAGCCACACAATGTGTCCTCCAGCCTGCACCCTCAAGAAGCCTCCTGAAGAAACTCTGAGAGAATCTAAAGGTGACCAAGGACTTTAAGGTGACAGAACAGGAACATATACATACATATAGCACACCTACACTGAGAATACCAGTAAATTTGTGTGTCTAAGTGTGTGTGTGTGAGTGAGGAAGAGTCACAAGGTCATATTCATTATGCCAAGCTGCTAAAGAGGGAGCGTCGTCCTGAAAGGAAGCTGACCCCAGCCATAGAAAGCGCTGCCTACAGAAAAGCCACTGTATGGAGAGAAAAAAAAGGAAGGCAAAATGAAACATGACAAATGGAAGAAAAGAAACATTCTCCGCTGCAATGCGCCTCTCGTCGACGCTCACAATAAGGTCTCTGCTGTCTTTTGTTGATTTCCCTGTCCCTCCTCTCTTTCTGTTTTCAGCGCTAATTTGATTTCTGGAAATCAGGGTTTTGTCTCGTCGAGTGACTGACAGTTGCCTTCGCCTTAATGAATGCTGCATGAAAAAAGATTCTGTGGATAATGCTGCTCTCTTTCTTGCTCCCTCTCTTATATCAAGCTCCAATAATTAATTCACACACATATCTGCAACATTAGTTCCAGAGGAGATAATTAAGAAAATGATTTAGGTATTGTTCCACGGCATCTATCAAGAGAACGCTGCTATCTGCTTTTAGAAAAGCTAGTAGTCACCATTACCGTATCTTTAAAGGGCAGTGATTTTGTGTTTGGTAATTGCATGATGGATTTGAAGAAATACTATTAATTGAGGGTAGTGAGAATGCATTTATCTCTGTTTTATTCTCATCAAGTGTGTGTCGTTCATGTGTGTGAGTCTGTGAGAGGGAGATAGTGTGTATGTGTGTTTAAACAAATAAACTATCTCTGTGTCACATTCATTATCATCTTAAGTCATTTATTTTTCTGCTATCTGGCAGCAAACATTTGCGTGTTGAGCTCTTTGTCACAGTTACACCATTCAGTTGCAGTGTTTGGCTGCTGCACTGTGTTTTCATTGTGTCTGTATCTTGTTCATCGTGCTAACGTCAACTGCTAACATGAAAGACAACTTTTTATCAATACAGTCGGGCACCAGGCCAGATATTAAATTGAATGGAAGTGGAGATATGTTTTGTCCCTGTTTCTTCTCCAAAAGTTTCAACTTGGAGTTTTTATTTTAAGTTCATTTAAATGGTGTCCATGAATTTCTAAGGAAACATTTGCCCTTCATTTTCAAACGAAATAGCTGATTGTGAGTATAAATTCCTGCTGACACGTGCAGCAAAGCAGCGGTTTTGCAAATATTGTGCAAAGTAGCATCTTTCCATCTTTTCCTCTTCAGTTTTGCTCCAACGTGCATTTTTTTTTGGTTATTGATTTTACCCACTTGTGGCCATCAGAACAGGGTGAAAACATATCAGTGACATATTTTCATCTTATATTTTCCAGTTTTTTATTATAATAATGGTAAGTTAACTTTAACCAAAATCCCACTTTGTGGTGCACGAACACAGTCTAAAGTCCAAAGAAAGAAGTCATAGAATTTAGAACAATTCCTTTCTCTCAGTCTAAATGTGATTTTTGATTAAATATTTGCTTTTTGGTATACAGTTGATCTCAAATTAATAGTTATGTTACAGCAGATGTACAAATTTATTCAAAATATTTCATCAGGAGATAGAACAGATTGTCCAGTAATCTCAGGGATGGTGGTTTGATCCTCAGATGCTCCTGTCTACATGTCTAACAGTCCTTAGGTAAGATAGTGAAGATATTGGGACGTAAAACTGCTCAGGCCAGACATATTCACTCCTCAGTGTGATCGGGAGGAAGCCCAACCTCAATACATCCGTCTCCAACAATCTGTCACAACAGATGGCATGGATAGATGGATGTCAAGGTAAAGAGAGAAATAGGTCAGAATCTGACACTGACCTCATTTGTTTTATCAATAGATATTAGAACGATGGAATATGGCTGATATGATCAGACAAACTGCACATAAACTACAAGCTCTGATCAGTGCTGACAATAAAACTGAGTTAGGAATCATGATGTAAATCTGCCATGAAAGAAGGAGAGAATGAATCAACTTAAATGGAGCTTTTTGTTTTTTAAAAAGACATTTGATGGAAGTTAATTTACATTTTAAAGCATTACAATATAACACACTAATAATGTCAAAGCTAGGGAAGGATCACACTCGGTAGCTCTCTAAATAGCCTGACAGTTAGATCTGTTTCCCAGCTATCTTAATATACCAGTAACTAACTAACCTCAAGTTCTACAGTAGTTGTTTAATAGCATCTAGTAAAACTGGCACATATGTTGCCTAATGAGAAAAATCTACACTCAGAAATATTTGTTGATTCAGATGTAAACCTGCCCAGTTGATGCCCACATGCTTGTACACTGTTGGCAAACCTTGCAAACCAGCAGAGTCTCCTGACATTACAACCTTAGTTTAACCGGTGGTTCCAGCGGTCAGGTCGGCAGCTTGCACACGCAGCTTCTAGGTCTTAGTGAGTTAGAGCATGTGTGTAAATGAGAGAATGAAAAAGAGGTTTGGATAAAAGCTCTCCATAAATACAGTCATTTACCAGTTACTGTCTCTTTGTGTTCTTCTTGTTTCCTTCTTGTGTATATAGACACAAAAGCGTAGGCAAAAAAGGGCCTAGCTACAGTGTTTGATGCTTTCTATCTTTCTGAAGAATTTCAAAAGGTTGTTAAAAGTGAATACAACCAAATTTGCTGAAATTGAATATGAATGAACAATGTTATCAGACTCAGAGGAATTTGGAACAGCACCTTGAAATAGATGACTTGTAGCTGGAAGGAAAGATGACACATTTTTTTCTGTCTGACTGTACATTGATTTCATTTTTATTTCACAATATCTGAGGCCTTGTGCATAATATTTACAGAAAGCATTTATGTCTGATCAACTGACACACTGATTCGTGACACCTTGAGAGTTAAACAGAAAATACGTTTAAATGGTGAGTTTAAATATTCTGTTAATGAAGTTCCATTTGTCAGTTTTAAATAAGCATTTCCGGTATAAAGCGAATGTAATAAAAACATGTTCAGTTGCAGTACAGTTTTGTGTTCTGCTGTGTAAGAGTGAGATGAGAAGGCAGGTATGGTATTTGCTGAGGATCAAAGTTCATGTTTGGGAACTCTAGCGTTCATGCTTGTCCTCCACATAGCAGTGTGTGAATGTCGTCCGTGTTCATTTTTTAGTCTGTCATTTGTGCATGTGTGAAAATGTGTGTGTGCGTGTGTGTTTTTGAGATCAGGTGTGTGTTATTTTTAGTACAAGGTGCGTTCCTTCACCCTGACGTCAGTCAACAAGACGACTGACCAAACCCTGATAACTAATGGCCTGTCAGTCACAGAGCCAAACCCCTCCCTCTTGGACAATAATCACCCCCTTCTTCAACAGCGCTCGCCTGATTGTGTATGTGTTTAAGCGCTGCGTGTGTGTGCATGCAAGTGGTCATGCTTGCACAAACTACATTTGTGTGAACACCCATACTTTTGATTGACGTCTTGTGTAAACTCCAGTGTTTCTGTTGTACAGCAGGTCACTTACATTTAACAGTAGGATTCTACCAAGGCCGTTACGTGCAATAAATTGATTTGTTGTTCAAACATTGTACTCAGAGGTTACATGACTGCAGAGATTAATTCATCAGGATCATCATATTAAAGCTATTCCTTTAGTCTGCGTGTTAATAACGGAAAACAAATAATTTTAGATATTAAAAGTGTATTAAAAAAAAATAACAGCTTTGGATTTTGATTATATCTATGCTCAGTGTCTGCAAAGCTACTCTAAACATTGTTGCTTACAGTGGATAAAATAATCTAAAAAATGTTTTTTAAAGTTAATTACATAAAATTTCATAACCAAAAAAAACAAAAAAATTGCTTTAATTTAAACAAATTCCAAGACACACAAGAGCAAAAATGTTGCTTTGCATGACAAAAATGGTCAGGATGGAATAATAATAAATAATAATAAAGAAAAAAAGAAACATTTCACTTCATGTAAAAATGTGTCTTAGAACACAAGGACTATGTCAGATATAATAATTTAAGAACTAATAATGTACATTTGGCAGCTTCTGGTGGTAAAAGGTTGCTCTAGCAGCAGTATGACATTATCTAACCAGCCCTTAAAAGTACCACCATAACTGGGAATGTTTTTCAAATCAATCCACACCTTCAACAGTGTTCCTCTGTGGAAGTAACATAAATTTCTCAAACAGAACACTAGGTTTTATGTTCTTGTCCTTGTTGACGGATTCTTTCCATGACTTTGAAGTAGGGCTGGGCGACACAGCTGATAAAATGAGTCATGTCAGTCAATATCAGTGATTATGGATTATTTGGAATGACCTTTATATTTTCTTTTGAAATAAAGATCAGCAGAGAAAAGGTATCATTTGAATTTAACCACTTAAGCCTATTTAAGGTACACAAGTAATAATTTTAAATAGACTAAATTAAATACATTTGTACACATAAGTAAAAATCTGTAAGAATACAGAAATCATTTCAACTTGATGCATGTTAAATAAAGCAAGTAAAACTCAGAGGTGGAGGGCATCCAGGGTGAAGCCGCCACACTGTGCTTAGGTTAAGGTTCAAAGTGGCTGATCTATCACCCAATGGGAACCCTGCACTGGCCTCTGCATCATCAGGTCTGTTTGTCTCCAACCCCTTAGAACAGACTGGAGTTCGTTGCTAACGTGGAGGTGGAGAATAGTTTTTGATTGTGAAGCTATAACTATTGGGAAGCCAGTCATCCCTGCTGGCTGCAACCTTCACTAGGGGAAGAGAAGGCCTGGGTGGCCACTGACTAGCATGCCTCAGGAGACCTGCACAGAAGTCACAGGAAAAGAGGGTGAAGGGACTACATTTTCAAATGATATGACAATGCTGTTATAAGTCAGGGAGGGAGCACGCTTGAAGTTTGTTAATGCAAACAAGCTCTACGTTATTGTTATGTGCTTTCACAGCAGTTTGCAACTATTGAACATTACAACAAACACTTTTCTAATTGCTATTGCTGATGAATATTATCATCACTCAGGCCTATTTTGCGGTTTTGCTTGGTAGGATATTACATGCAGAAGTGTCAAACTCCATCCACACTTTGAAAAACATAAATGTAAAGTTTGGATAAAATATGAATTTGAATATCAAATCCATGACTGCACCATTTGCTGAAGAAAACAGTGTAAAGACCTTTTCAGACATAGAACAGACAACGTCACTGGCTTTGTCAAGCTGTTAAAGTGATGGCTTTTAGTCATTCAGACACGGTGACTTTATTCATACAAGGTGAGGTACAGAAGGTCACAGTATTTGGTATCTGATATGTGAGAGGTATACTCTGGTAGTAGACATATAATCTAGTAAGATCACTTTCCCGACTTTTAGAGAAAAGTGAGGGTTCTTGTTCAGTTACCAAAATGTTAAACTGTTGTCGAGTTAATATGATCAGACGTACGGGGGAACTGGTGAGCCTGTTTTAAAAAGTGAAACTACCGTCTGCCAAAGCTACAAAGAAAACATTTGAAATGTTATTTTGGAAATTACCGCCTCTTGTTGGTCTGCTGCTTCTTAGCATCTTGATAGAAACTAAAATGTTTACCAGCTCTAATCTGAAGTTTTGAGATTAGAGATACTAGGAGATACTGAAAGGCTGGGTGCTGATCCAAGAAGCAGAGTTTTATCGCTGCTGAGTAAAATCTGCTCCACACAAATCTGGAACGTGAACTCGTGTACCTTTTTGTGAAATGTACTGTACATGTTGACTGATCTAAAGGTATAATTTACTGTCACTTCCATGATGGAACAAACACAGCTGAGGGGCAAAGAAGGCTTAAATTAACTTTAACGTTTGAAGAGCAGCTGTGTTCTCGTGCAACAATGCCTGAAGTGGCTTCAAGAAGTGAGACCCTGTGTTTTCTACCCTAGTATATTTCAACACATGTCCTAATTCACTTAACATTTAAAAAAAAATCTCTCTCTTTCAAACACACACCACTTCCACAGTCAGTCTGTTTGCTGTCTGTGCAGTTCCAGGTGAAACAGGTCTGACATTTGAGATCCAGGTGCAGCAGACAGGACGGCAGCGAGGACTGTTTTTCTCTCTCCAGCAAACCAATTAATTAGCTTCCTCTGTGTGTTTTCACTTCCAAACATCTTATCATGTTTTTACATAACGCCCTTTGATATCCAGCCCACACTCTGTAAAACCAGCTTGTGCGATTGTCTGACTGTCGTTTGAAGTAACCACAGTGGTTCAGGTTGATCCCATTACTTTGATCTGATGATTTTACAGTTATTACACATAGGACTGAGCTGAAAAAATGTTTTAATGTTAACCGCATAACTGCTGTTGCTGCACATTAACAGGTGATTTCTTTTTTGTTAACTCGCCACAGCGGCAAGTTGATTCAGAACCAGAAGATTTTGTCCAAGTAGTTCTACAATAGATAAGGCTGGCTGAATGCAGACTGGCTCGGTGCCAGTGGAGCTGGCAGGAGACTTCCAGCCAGAGGGCAGAATCACCAGCATCTGAGTCACGACAGTGTCAGTTTGCAGCCCTGCCCCCGTACAAACGGAGGCAGGGGCAACAACGCAGCAGGTGTGTTAAAAATGGGCCTTGATTAGTTGTACTTTGCATCCAGCTGTCTGCCGTATTGTTCAAACTTGCAATGTTACCAAAATGCAAATTAAGTGGCTTTTCATCAGCTTAACTGAAGCAAAGATACAAAAGCTTTGTTCAGATTTTTGTCCCAGGAGGAGTAAACTACTCTCTTTAAAGCCGGAAATTTTTTTTTATCTGATAAATAAAACCATTAAACAAACACAAAACAGAAATAAAATGCAGGAAGAAAATAATTGGTCTGTGCTGGTATCCTAATGGTTCAGTGGTAAATCATATAACTGCAATGTCCTGTCAATTCAAGCAAGAAAAAAAAACTAAAAATAAAAAGAAAGAAAGTATTCACTTGATTTAGCCTTCAGGACAGACATTGGATTCCACTCGCACGACTACACTTTCAAGTAGCCTTAACTGTCCTGAAATTACCAATATATGACCTTCCTGAACAAGAGGTAGTGTTACTGTGCATGCAGAGGCTCAAGTGCAGGAAATAAGATTGCAAATAAGGAAGATTCAGAACGGACTTTTCACTAAACTGAATCTACAAGTGCTGACAAACTGTAACAACTAACAGACTATCAAGACTCTAAACACAGACTAAAAAATACAATACAAAATTAGAAGTCTGGTACTGCTTGGGTCTAGCGACTTAGCTGACGGGCCTCGTTGGAAGACCAGAATCTTGACATTTCCTCAACAGTCCTAGAGCAGCTGGTACTCTCCAAGAGCTCTGCTGTGTTGGTGTGGCAGGCTTCTATAGGGAACGGTGGCTTTTCCCCAGAGGACAGAAACAGCAGGCGTCTCGTTAGGCATCCGTGGCGGAGGGACAGAGGATGTGGGCCAACCTCTTCATCGAGGACGTCCGGAACTGGGAAGACGGAGAATTCCAGGAAAACGGAGAAGGTAGGTAGGCAGATAGGTCCAGATGGCACGAACAGCGGATAGTCTGAACAAAGAGAAACAGGATTACTTGGTGGCACAGGAGAAATGAACAGCTCAAACAGAAGCATGCGTAGCACGAACTGTTGATGTTCCTTGGTCCGGCTCCGAGTAGCGTGTGGCATCTGAAATCGCTAACTCATTTTTTGTTACTTTATACATCAGTTGTAGTATTTTTATTTTTTAACTTGTTAACACATCTATGTGGTGTTTGAAATGCTAGAAGATACATCATGAGTGAAATAATTAATCAACTTCATGATCAAGCATTTTCAACAGCACATTTGGAAGGTATTATTTTCCAGGACAGGTAGTTATGAATATGTCATTTTAATGCACAGAGACGAGTTCACGGGTTTCATCAAAGACGTGAGAGAAACTATGCATCTCAAACCACCTTCCAACGTAGTTTGATTAACTGGACTTCAACCTGTTTGGAAATTTCTTAGCTGCATTTACACTGTGTGTTGGTTATTCAATCTGGAAACGGCACATGAATCCTATTTACATTGTAGGTGTGCTGGAATTTTACCACATTTCAACTTTAAGAGGCGTTTGAGCCATTTGTCATCATTAATGACTGGGTGCCAACTTGGCTCAAATCTGAATGTGACTCTGTAGGTATTTTGCTAAAGTCAACTCTTAAAATGTGTCATGTGGAGTCTTTGCACTGCTTCAATGGTACAGTCTTATCATCACAACTCCGCCTCAGTTTATGTTTTATTATTGAAAAATGACTTCAATTGTAAATGTGCAAACATCAATGTTTCTATTCAGCTCTGATTTGATACACTATTATTAGCAAAATGATCCTTTATGACCATGGCTTAGTCTGACACTGACAGCTGAACATATATACATTTTAACCTCTAATTTAGATGAGTTTAGCAAAACAAAAAGCATAAAAAGGAGTTGGGAAAGAGCGGGAGAACCCCCACAGTAAAAAACAGGTCATAAATTACATTTGACAGAAATAAATATCTCTTCCCTCCCTGACATGATGACTTGATTGATCTCAGGCCAACTTCTGAGCACGTAACGTGTCAAACAGTAAATCAAAGTATGATCGACTAAAGAGATGTACACATGTTCACTGGGGGAGATGAATGGGGTTTCTGGCACTGGGCCTGTACTCCATGTACTCTCACTCTTTTATCTTCCTCATTTAGTCAATCTTAGCAGGTAAGTGTGATTAAAAGGTCATCCTGTCACACCTGTGTGGACTACCTTCCGCATCTAACACCTCTCTGCACACCTTGCTTGGCTCGTGGCCACCTCCAGGTGAGGGAGATTCCTGTGTGTGTGTGTGTGTGTGTGTGTGTGTGTGTGTGTGTGTGTGTGTGTGTGTGTGTGTGTGTGTGTGTGTGTGTGTGTGAGAGAGAGAGAGAAAGAGAAAGAGGCACCTGAGCCATGTTTGCTTTTCATTCTGTTTAATTAATGTTATCAAGAGTCTAACTCTACACTATATTTCCTTCACACAGTAAAACCTTACAGTGAAGGATCAGGAATGTAGAACGCCAATAATCTCAATACCCACTGACATCTTCACAAGCAATCAACAAACTCTTCAGTCCACTCTAGCCATGGACACATTTTGTGTTCTGGGGAAGAAAAAAACAGTGTTTCACCTATCACCTCTCAAATGTTCTGGGTGCATTGCTGACATCTTCTCTTACAAACTCTTACAGCATGTGGTCTTTGTCTTGTTTGTGACTCAGCAACCAGACTCAACACTTACAACAAGAATTCATACTAATTGCTGGAGACCTCCATTCACCAGGTTTCATATTTTTCTTTAGAAAAGCTTGCACTGGATAACATTTGGGTTTAGTAATGCAACTCAGTCATTAAACATGCAATTGCTTGTATCATTTATGTCAAAGCATGCTGATCTAATGAGGAGACAAATGGTTATAAACTATTTCTAGGTTAAAAGTATGGATGTTGCAAGAACAGATACTTTGGTAGGTTTGTTGCACCTTGTGAGACAAAACCTCAATAGTCACGTGCAGATGTATTTAGTGTTTGAGTTGATGATTGTGGACTACTTAAAAGTCAGAATACAAACAGTGTCACATTTGGAACGAACATAGAAAACAGCTCAAACTGATCTAAACAGCTCAGTGACAGACATCCAGATGTAAACACAGAATTCAAACTGAGATGGTTTCAAGTTGTTACTTTATATTAAGTAGGCAATAGGTAAAGCCAACATCTTCAAGAATGGCCAGAAAACTGGCTTTCAGCCCTTCTGTTTCCATTGTAGTGTAGGATCTGACAATTTGACTGCAACGTTTGAAGTGAATGAGGTTGACGTACAGAAGACAGAATATTTGGTGTTTGTCTTTTCTGAGTTCAGCCAATCATGGTTGAGACTTGAACAGCAGTTTTTCAGGGCTATATGTACCCTGGAGTGGGTGCCTTACCTTGAAAGAGGTTCTACATGAGAAGTTCTTGCCGAGAGACAATGCAGATGTTTGGCTGCTACAAAACAGCTGCACATCAGGCAGCTGAACACTGGAGTAAAAATTCTATGCCACCAGAAAAGAGATAATCATTTATTATTGTTTGGCATGAGCAGGATTTTAGTAACGGTAATGTATTTTTTATCCTTTTAGCCTCATCCTAGGTTTTGTTAAATAGAAGAGTTGATGTTAAAAGACATTCATTTCTTTGGTTCATTTTTTTTTTTTTTTGCTGGACATCAATTATCCTAGAATTTCAGTGGTAATAATACTGATAATTAACTACCAAATTTCTGGTATTGTGACATCTGCAGGTGAGAGAGATTATGGATTTTATGTTGTATACTTGATAATTACGCCATAGCAACAATCTACACATTAGAGTGGTGGAGATTTTTCTGTGTTTGCTACAGTAACAGTTCATTTGGAGAAAGACACTGCTGAGAGAATGCAGCATGAGTTGGAAACACAAAATTCAACAGTAACCTAATATTTTGTCATATAAAAATATATGTCTGAAAACATCACGTCTTTATAGGGATGGGAGCACCTCATATTTCTTTGTAAAGGATGACAGATTTTTTTAGACAAAAAAAACCCCAAATAGAATCATCAAAGTTGTGTCTTTTTGGAACAAATATTTAATTAGGTGTAATATTTGGCTGCGTGGTGGCCAAAAACAAAACAATCACATATTGCGAACCCAAAAAAGTCGATGTGATATCTTAGCAAACATTTGCTCATTTATAACATCTGAGATATGGAACCACATTTGTGTTCATGCTGCCTGACAAACGTAAACACAATACAGTTTCTGGTCTAGTTTGGCCTCCACAAACTCCTGATGGATGTATTGAGCTGCTTAGTTGGAAAATGTTCCATTTCTTCACCAGTTTCTCAGTTATGTGTTTTTAGAGCGGGTTAGAATCAGAATCTTCCTGCTGTGAGAGCAGTAAGAGTAAATCAAAAAAGTAAAGATGTCCCCCTAAAGGTTCTGTGGATCAAACAGGAACAGATATGGTTAATAATTCTATGAGTGTCTGAAACTGAACTCACTGTAAATAGACTATTTAATTACAATATTAAAACCATATTGATGTGTAAATGTCCCTCTGTTGCTGGCAAATCCCTTCTGACCCATCAGGTCATGGACATGGTGGTGTTCTGTGACGTTTGGCTCTGGGGTGCTGGCAGAGGATCCTTTGGGTCTTGTGTGTTGCAGGATGGAGGCTCCATGGAAATGGTTTTTACCAGCACATGTCACAGATGCTCAGTCAGATTAGGATCTAAGGAGCTCGGAAGGTGGGTCAACACTTTGAGACTCTTGGTTGTGTTCCTCGAACTGTCTTATTTTTGGTCCCAAAAACTTGTATTTTGTGATGAGATGTTGCATTCAAATGCAAACCATTCGCTCATTCTTAGGAGAAAATAAGTGCAGAGGACACAGAGGATAACACAAGTTAATACTAGAGCCTCTTCAGATATATTAATAGAAATGCCAGAAGCTCATGTCTAAAAGGAGGCCAGAACATTTCCTGTCATCTGATTGATCCTTAAAAGCGGTGGATGTACAGACGCCGGTGCATGACGCACACATACACACTACAACTACACATCTTCTCCAGGGAACACCATTAAAAAGCATGCTGAGTGTGCACATTACATACCTGTGACTTCACGACTTTCGCCTTTTAGAGAGCTGACAAAAATCAAGAGAATAAGGCTTTTTGGAGAGTCATTATGTTGCACCATAGACATGTTTCTTTCATTCTGTTAATACATGCTATTTTCTATGCCTATGTGCACTGATTCTATGTCTCATCTTTCAGATTTACTAGAAAGCTTAAGATAAAGGATCGAATAGGTAAGCTTTCATTCACACCTTACCTTTTCAACTTTACACTGTGTACATAATTGTTGCAACAGATTTCAGTCTCCTGTTCATTCCCTCGGTCCATTTATAATAATATACATATTTTCGGGGGTTACAGTGGAGCCAAAAATAAAATATCTCGCATACAGTGGATAAATTGCCGTACCTCACATTTTCCTTGAAAGTTGCTTGGCATGCTGAAAATCTCCCTGTTGTGGCTCAAATTGCAGATGTAGCCTGAAAGAATATAGAAATAAATGTAAATCTCTCTCTCCCTCTCTCCCTCCCTGCCTGAGGAAGCTCTATCTGTCCTTTGATTCCAGGGTGAGACGGTTGCATTTCAACGCGGCAGCTAAAATTGCAGCGGTTGACTAAATATGGATGTGCAGCCGCGACATTAAAGAGGGAGACATAATTGAAGAACATAACTACAGGACATCCCAGAATAAGGTGGGGTGATGGTTGTCGCGGTGACGAATCGGTCACAAGATGGGGTTGGGGGAGTCCTACTCCTCTCTCTCCCTCTGCCAGAATATCTGTTGCCCCGTAATTTTCGTGTCAGTCTGCATCCTTGAGGATTTCTCTCTCATGCTAGGAAGCTTCCCAGCTCACATGTGAACTTATATTTTCACGGGCAGGTAAAAGTATATCCAGGCATCATTCAACATCAAGGTTTGATTATTTTTTTCTGCTTTCACAAACCCCAGTATTCGCCTACTTTGCATCTTCATTACATGTAAATTCAAAATGCGTTTGTCCATTCGACAGTGTTGAAAAAACACACAATGCAACCAGGTGATATGTGCACAGATTTCAAGCTCTATAAATATATTTAAAATTTTTAAGTTTCATATAAATATATTGCACTAACTAGCAAAGGCTACATTTAAAGTGTAAATACTGTTAAGTTTGGCACATTGAGCTTAGAAATACCAACAGTATGTTGAATATTATAATTTATCTATTCAAATTGGCTTGTATTTAATTGGAAATCATTTTCCCCAAGTGGGGTGGTGTGGGCTTGTGATTTAAAACTTGTGATGAAACCCAGAGGGTAACCTATCCCATTTTAATGTTGTCATAGAACCACATAGAAAATTTACTCATGAAGAGGAGATCCTATGGAAAACCATAGACTGTATGTAAAGGATGGATGCAGGCTTTGGGTATGAAAAGTGAAGTAAGTGCAGAAGTGCCTTAAACCTGCATTCTTCTAACAGAAGCCAGGGGGCGACTTCTCTAGTTGCAAAAAGAAGTCCATGAGAAAGTAAGATTCTCACTTGATTTGTTTTCTCTCTAAACATTTTCCTCATGACTTTATGATCTCAGTCGCTAGTTTCAAGTCCTTTTTTCAACACAGCATGATGTTCATTTTGTGAATTATGGCTCTATGTAGAGTGAAATGGTTGATAAAGCAGGGTATGTTTTAGGGCGGGGCTACATTGTGATTGACAAGTCGCTACCCTATGGGCAGTTATCAGTAAAATCTATCCTCTATTCATCATGTCCAGTTTAAAAAAATAATAATGGCAGTGCCTAAATGCCACACCTAAGGTTTAAAAATCGGAATCCACAAACCAGTAGCTGCAGCCACCTATTATATACAGTGTATATGGTAAAAAGAAAAATGAAAGAAAATAAGGTGAGTTTGTAAAATATTTTGAAGGGCAGTCATTTCAGCAGGCTTAGTAAGGAACAAAAAATGCTTGCAGAAAGCCTTTTGATCCAGGCAGGAAGCATATTTATTGTTTTTAACTGCATGGAAATCCACAGCTGAAGGGGCAGATACAGTGGACCATGCAGTTCTGATTGTGTGTTTGGTTGAGAGTTGGTGAGTCTTATGGGCAATAATGGGTTAAGAGATTCACAATCAGTGATGACAGCAATTAAAAATAGCTCTTTACTTAATCTCAGAAAAGGTAATACCAACCTGCTTAATACTGTTGATCAGCTGTAATCAATGATAGCTGTAATGTGGGTGGCAGGTGAGAAAATCTTCCATACTGAACCATGTTCAACCAGCCAAATGTAGCAATTCAGACTAAAGTCCATTTAATTCCTTCCATTTGTACACTCTAAAAAGTTATTCAGAGGACCCATTCTCCCCACTTACTTAAATGCACAGTTTCAAGATAAAAATTCAAATTTACTGATTTAGATGAAAATTTAAAGTTTCAAGCATTATCTTGATGGATTCGGTTGACATAAAGATGTTGGTAATTAATGTCATGTGTAGCTTAAACTCAGATTTCTGTGTTAGCTGACTTGAACGTAAAGTTCAAGTTGAGAAACTGACTTCATTTTTCTTCACCTGGAGTTCAGGATTTCAAGTCCAGTGTGTTTGAGCAAACCAGCTAAAATTAATCTATGCCACATAATGGTAAGTTATGATATTAGAGAAAAATGTAAAGCACCACCCAACAAGTAGACAGGGTTGGTTCCTTAGACTGAAACCCCAAAAGTCTGAATTTGCCTTGTTGAGACCATCATTGGTACACAGCGGTTATTCAAAGTGGAAATGCTCAGATATGGTGCTGACAGATTCTAAGGTCAGGATTTGTCTTCCAGTAAATAATGAAACATCTCATGGATGTGTTAACAAAGGAAACATTAAGTTAACTTTGAAAAAGGGATCTTTAATAGAATTTCTTACAGGATTTTTTCCTAAAACATTGCTTGTCACCGAGAGGATGTGTTCAGACAGAACATGAAGAAATGATAGAAGGATATAATATTTAAGGAACAACTGAAGTAGGTGTGAACAGACACATATATACTGCATTTGGTGTGAATGCAGACAAAAATGAGTTCATATTCTTTAACTTGAATAACAAACTAGCACTTATCCAGAGGCCTAAAGAATCTGCTCTATAATTAAAGTATCTCATAGTCAGTGATACAGTTTCTGTGTTGTATTCCTTTGTATATTAAGCAACTATAAGTAGAATGTATGAGGTGTAAAGCTTCAAATCACCAAATAATGACTCCTTGTACAATTTAAAAAATGTAAGAACTTTCTGAGTTCTTGCAGACAGACTATGTGGTGCAGGATTAGACATATTTTAACACTGTTTTGTAACACACACACAGACACACACACACACACACACACACACACACACACGCACAGAAACACACACTAGTGCCACTCGAGCGGTTGCCAGTGTGACAACAGGGGAGGCCCCCCAGGCGTGACCAACACATGGTGCTACCAGCCACTGCCAGGACCCATCTGTGCGTGTGTGTGTGTGTGTGTGTGTGTGTGTGTGTGTGTGTGTGTGCATGTGTCATAAATTAATAAACATATCTGACAAGTGCATCGCGGGCACCCGAGGGCATCATCATGTTTGCAAACAACACCCCCCCCCCCACACACACACACACACACACACACACACACACACACACACACTCTCTCTCGCCATTCACACACACATATACGCACAAGCACAAGCACACATACACACACACACACACACACACTCCCTGAGGAGCAGCGATTGTTTAATGATTCAATTAGCTGCGTGGCGTGCTGAGAGCTAGAGGCAAGATGGAGTGATAATTGATAAACATGTTTAATCCTGAGAGAGAGAAAGAGAGAGGAGGGGTGGAAAGATAAAACCAGACAGATAACACACACACACATCCACGGACACACACGGATGTTTTTGTAGCACGGTGGCTCGTTTAATTCTGACTTATGTTCATCAGAGAGTGGTCTTGACATCTGAACCAGATAAAGCAACTTCTCCATCCGTTTTTATGTACCACATAAGAAGGAAACGCTTCACTAGATAAGATAAGGTTGTTCACTGAAAAACACCAAAGTCATCTGAGGGGAGCAGCGATGAAATGCCCTCATCTACCTATTTGACGCTTGATTAATTTAATCTCACGACCTCCGGATTGCTGTGTGAGGTCTTGACTGCACCAACACGAACGTTTTGCAAATTAACATTTGCCAGACATTTTCCACCAGAACATTACATTGTGATGAGATGATCAATGTTATTCACTTCACTTGCCAGTTTGAATGTTGATGCTGTTTGGGATGGTCATACAAGATGCTGCTATGTAAACATCCTTGGTATTGGTAACTTAGTGGGGTTACTATTGTACTATTGGCTTCAGTCCTCAATATATGCCAATCAGACTTAACATTTTGACCACCTGCCTAATATTGTGTTGGTCTCTTTTATGCTGCTAAAACTCCTCTGACCCAGTGGTTCATGGACACAGGACCTCTGGGGACGTCTTGTGACACCTGGATGGTGGCAGTGAATTCTGTGGGTCCTGTGGGTTGCAGGTTGGGACCTACCTGGATCAGGTTTCTCCTGGAACATCTCACAGATGCTCAGAAAGATTTGGATCTGGGGAGTGTGGAACCCAGGTGAACACCTTAGCTCTGTCGTGTTCCTCAGTCCACTCCTGAGCAGTTGTTGCTGTGTGTCAGGGTGCATTGTCCTACTG
The DNA here is from genome assembly GCF_022539595.1 of Amphiprion ocellaris. Taxonomy (NCBI): domain Eukaryota; kingdom Metazoa; phylum Chordata; class Actinopteri; family Pomacentridae; genus Amphiprion; species Amphiprion ocellaris. Next base: position 17,200,013 of record NC_072767.1, on the reverse strand, counting down.
AGGTTGGCAACTGGCATCAAGGACTAACCATAACCCTGGAAAGTAGGGGGGATTGCTTGACCTGCAGTGTTTAGGTGGGTGGTGCATGTCAAACATCCACATGAATGTCAGGACTCAAGGTTTCCCAGCAGAATGTTGCATTAAAACAAGATGATTGATGTTATTCACTTCACCTGTCAGTGGTCATAGTGTTGTGGCTGATCGGTGTATATTTACAGTCTCTGTTTCTCTGCCAGTTCTGTACACCTAATAGTAACCAACATAAAACAAGAAAACCAGTGTAGTTCAAAGACATCCTGACAAAGCATCCCTCCATGCCCTTAAATGCTCAGTGTCTGCCATCCAGTTGTAATTCTGCTACAGTGTTTGTAGACCACCCACTCTCGGGTCCTTCTCTGGGATTTTGGGGCAGGATCTTGTTTCTCACATCTCCGATCATGGTTTATGTGGCAAAAACCCTCCTGTCTACAGTAAAGCATTCAGAGATGTGGTGTAGTAAGTAAATTACTGGCTCATTCGAGTCCTCTCCATTCTCGGCTTGGCCACAGGAAAAATTCCAGGGAAGAAAAGACTAATCTTTCCTGTCCACACCCCACTCAGTCCCTTTCTCTAACATTAATAGCCTCATTCCACCTGAGTTACTTTCTCTTTATTATGCCACTGTTGACAATGCAATTAAACTAATAAAACTAGCTGGGCAGGGTGCACCAATCTCCCAGCCAGACGCAACTGTCGGCTTTAAAATCGTTGTAGTCTGCTCGTCTCAGAGGCAAATTTTTTGGCATCAGGTGAGATTCTACATTTTATTTGTGGTGCACCTGACTTTTAGCAGCAGAAGTATTTGACCCACCTCCCAGGGAACTTTGTAGAATTCTGCTGGATAAAGCCAAGGTTGTTCTCTTGTTCTCCATCTGCTGGATGATTTCTCCTGAGAGATCCCTATATGATGGCTGAGGATAATCAGACAACTATTGGTTCAGGTACCTGAAGTTCGGTGGTATCAAACCAGACTTTAACTAAATTAAAGTACATTGTATAATAGCTGCATTTCCAAATAACTGTCAAGCAAACTTGACACAAAATTTTGTAATTTTGCAAAAAAGAAAATGTGAATTAAGCCTTTTTCCATTAGCTGCTTTGGAGTGAGTAAGAGATACTGTATAGTGTGGAATGGGGCCGCATAAGCTACCTTACCTAGGGCTGTAATAATCAGAATTAAAAAAAATCACAAAGTCAGTTGTTTGCAACTTCTAAAGAACCCTGAATAAGAAACAAACAAAACATAGGTTATCTGGAGAAGTCATTTAGCTAACATGACAGATGATCAGTCAGGTGAGTTCAATGTTTCTATATAGGAACTTAATCAAAAACAGTGTTTCCATTTCCCATTATGTGCATTAAAAATAATAATAATAAAAAAGTCAAATGAGACTTTAAATATTAACAAAAACTATTTTTGAATGCTATATATAAAATGTCAATAAAAATACATTATAGGAAAGATATCAAGCCCCTTTATCTCTACAAAAAACATCACACACAAACATCCTTACTTTGCTATGCATGAAATTCCTCAAGTGAGTCCTTTCACGCCTTTTTAATTCATTTTTCGACTCGATGTTGGTGATAATTTCCCTAAATGAAGGATGTGGCTTAGACCTGCATTTTGCTTAGAATGAAGTTTTGAGGGTTCTGTCAGGAACAGTGGTTTCTGGGACCAGTTTTGGTAACATAAATCATCACATGTCAGTGTGAAAATCAAGCAGTGGTTTGCATCATCAATGAAGACTGCTACTCTTCAAAACACATTGTGAACTTTACAAGAAGCATCACGTAGCTCTAACAGCCCATCATGTATCCTGTCACCATAAAATATTAGCTCATTTCTTTTCACATTTTTTATTTTATTCCTCTATAATGTCTGTTTTTATTAAATCCATCCTGAAAATTGCCAGCTACATCATATATGATCTGGTCATTTTCTGGCCGTTGAAGTGTTCCAGCCTGCTGAGGTCATTGTAGAACAAATTGCTGGTCATTGTCGGCCTCATCTGGTTTTCTGGCCATTGCAGCTCATCAACCTCTGTGTCTATGAAAAGACTAGCTTTCATATACATGGAGTACATACTGTATATGGCCTGTTAAGACTGTTAGACTGTTTATTATTCTACTACTATCCTATATAATGCCTTGTATCTAGAGCTCTGCAGCTTTTGTTGGCTGGAATGCTTGGGATTGGGGAAAGGAAGGGGGACTGAGCAGCATGTATTGCTACTTTAGTGAAGACAATGTCAGATTAATGTAATTTAAAAGGCATGTAATTAGGCAACAAATAATATTGACGACAGCTGATTTCATACATTTACTGCTGTTATGCACATCTACATCTGTTTATTTGTTGACGTTTGTTTGTTCTTGTCCGTGTTAGCATCCAGGCCACCTTTCACTGCAGCCTAGTCTCAGTGAAAAAGAGTTTAAACAGCTGCTCGGTGTGTATGTTTGCTTGTCTGTATTTGTGTACGCCTGAGCGTGTGCGTGTACGTGTGTGTGTACAGCGGCGAGGGGTAAACAGGGGAAGTCAGTAAGATCTTTTGTTTGGAAGAGAAATGTTGACTTTACCTTTCTGGCTAGCCTTTGGCTGAGGGATTATGGGTAGAGTTTGTCTGGTGACCCTTGGATCTGAAAGGTTACCATCACGAAAAGCTGTCTTCACAAGAGCAAGTACAGCAATTTGAATTGAAAAAGGAGAAAAAACAAAGCAAATCAACACCAAACAGGTATTAAAGCTGTCAGAGAGCGTTTTTTTCACTCATAAACGACATACAGACCAAATAAATGATCTATATTAATTTATTTTATAAGTTTTTGAATAGTGCAGACAATAATAACTATTTCTCTATCAATGTTTCTATTGACTTTTAATACAATAGTTGAATAATTTAAATAATAAATTCATATACTAACATTAACTTCAGCTTCTTTTATTTTGACCAATTGGAAAAATGCATTACAGAATAAAATGTAAAGAAGGATTTACATATTAAGGTGTAAAACTGTAGAGTTAAACTGGAATTTCCAAAATGACTAAAAAAGAAGGCACATGATTTCATTTAGTGGAGCAACTCCAGAAGAAATCGAAACTTTTGCAAAAACCGCTTAACAATGTGAAAGTGTTCAGTTGGTATATTAAACAGTGCAACATATTTACAGTGGATATTTTACAAGCACAGAGCAGCTAAAGCCACTCCTTTTCTCCTTTTTCCACCATTTTTGTCTGGCTTTGGTTGCAGCTCTGGTTTCAAATTGACAGGACAGCTGTTATCTTTAACTCGTGTGAGTGGTGAATTTGTTGGATGACATTGCAGTTACAACATCAGGATTTCAGTGGTGCAGAGCAGCAGCTTGGCAATAATTGCATGTTAACAAGTAGTTTATTTAGCTGTGTTTCAGTCAGTGTCTTAAGCTCATTCCACTATCTGGCAACAGACAGAAACATATTTAAGTAAGAACAGTTTTATTGGGATTTCAGCTGTGTTAAAGCCATACAGTTCATACACTACTGTTCAAAAAAGTTGGCGTCTCTTAGAAATGTCCTTATTTTTGAAAGAAAAGCCATTTTTTTAATGAAGATAACATGAAATGAATCAGAAATCCAGTCTAGACATTGCTAATGTGGTAAATGACTATTCTAGATGGAAACGGCTGGTTTTTAATGGAATATCTACATAGGGGTACAGAGGAACATTTCCAGCAACCATCACTCCTGTGTTCTAATGCTACATTGTGTTAGCTAATGGTGTTGAAAGGCTCATTGATGATTAGAAAACACTTGTGCAATTATGTTAGCACATGAATAAAAGTGTGAGTTTTCATGGAAAACATGAAATTGCCTGGGTGACCCCAAACTTTTGAATGGTAGCGTATGAGCAAAGGGAGCAGGAGAGAAGCAAACAGACAGTAAAGTGTCTCGTCTTCAAGGAGAACATTTGTGTTTCTCTTCTGGTGCTTGTGCATGGAACCATTGCTGCTGTGATCTGCCACCAAAGCTCTCTGTGTATGCACAGCTTCATCTGTTCTGTGATCATTTCATGTACTCCTATTCTTTAAAAGCTCCAGATCTTTGGAAACTTTTACGCCGAATCGAGTCAGACTCTGGTGCAACTGCCATTTTCCAGTACTGTGGTACTGCAGCTGACCAATGACTGGAGCCAAAAATTACATCTTGATGCAACATTTATAGTGATACTGAATAAAAACATTTCCCAAAACTAATTTAAGTTTAAAAAAAAAAAAAAAGAAAAGCAAGAAAAAAACATCTATTAAAAATATTGATGTGGATGTTTGAGTTTTACTTTGGAGAAAAGTGAGAAAAATGCTATTATAGCAGATCAAGGTAGTAGAAGTTCCAAAAATAAGAACCAAACATGATAAACTCGACATAATGGAAAATTAATTAAACCTTGCATTTTTTTTTTTTTGTATTTTCAAACCATTTTATGAAAAATGACACATACTGTTGTAACACTAAAGAAGGATGGCCTTTCTTTTCTTTTTCCCCCTTGAATGTGTTCTTACCCTGATATGACCTCAGCAGGTGGCAGGAGAACAGCAGTTCTTGACTGAGAGTCTCTGGCTTTTGGGTGATTCAGGGTCATGTTTTGCTTCGTATACATGTATGTCCTTGTGAGAAGGACACTTTATTTTTAAAGATCAGTTTGAAAACTCACCGTTCTATTGTTACCGATCACAGGTTAGCATTTATTTGGCTGTGGAGGTTTTAAAACCCTGATGAGACACAGTGTCCCTGCACCCTTGTGGTCTTCTGAGCCATGCAGTGAGAAGCCACTTGTTCAGCTGCAGCTTCAGCTGCTTCCAAAAGAATTTTGGGAGCACATTTAATCTACTTGTGACCCAAATCAGGGTCCCGACCCAGATTATGAAACACACTGATGCTGCTGATTAAAGGCCAAATCCCAACATGTCAGTTTCAGGACCCTGAGCCCCCCAGAACTGTGGCCGCCCTGAAGAGAGTCCACTGTTCAGACGGAGACATGCTCACTTCAACCTATTAGCCTCTCATAGGGTGTTTGTGTGTGTGTGTGTGTGTGTGTGTGTGTGTGTGTGTGTGTGTGTGAGGCAGAGAGAGTCCATGTCCTGCTGGGTGGCAGAATTAAAGGAAAGTCTGTTTGAGAAGAGCCTTTGAAATGGACACACATGAAGTGACTCTCTCTCAGGCACATACACACACTTCAGTCCTCCTGTAGCAGCCTTTATTGACCATAACATCTGCCTGCTCTCCAGAGAGAGACCGTCTCACTTCACTACATACGGAGCATTCTGTACCATCTTGGTGCAGCCTTTCATGATATTTATTCTGAGTGAAATATTTTTACGGCTCATCAAACAGCAATATCAGAAAATCATCCAGACAAATTTGCTATATTTGTAAGAATTTCAAATAAAAATCTTTGCCTCCTTGTCATGCATTGACTACAGACTGTGTCTTTCTTTACTGTTTTCATGCAGAAACTACATCAAACTCCTCAAAAATTGGAAAAAAAAAATCTATTGTAGTTATGCAGGTTACCAGGTGAAGAAAGTGTTATTTAATGACAGGAGTTAGAGATTCAGGTTTGAGAACTTTTTGGAAGAAGTACATTTAAAATACAACTCTTTTCTATGTATTCCCACTGACAACATAAATAGCTGTTAATATATAATACTCTCTACTGCTGTGATCAAAAGGAGGAAGCAAAGAAAAGGATGAGAGCAAACTGAAGTAACCTACAGAGAGAAGAAAGACAGGGCTACATAAATACATGAAAAGATGGAGGTAGACTGAGACAGACAATGGAAATTGTGACTCAAAAAATCTGAAATATGACAGGGAAACAAATATATAAGAAGAGAGAGAGAGGGGAATGAATGCTTCTCTCTCTACATTTTCCCTCTGCAATTACCTCAGGGTGATGTGAACCATAAAATTACCACAAAGTCACTTAAACAATTTGCAGTTGTTGTTCTGATATGAAAATCTGTAAATCTTGACTGTCAGAAATCCATGATGGTAAAGTTTTTTTTTTTCTCTCTTTCAGTAAAATTTCTGACCTTCCTTTTCTGGTGTGAAGTTTTGACTTCAGGAATGGAGGAAAGTGGGAAAAGCAACAAAGGGAGATGAAGAATGGAGAAGAAACAGGTTTCCTACTGGTCATGACGTTGGAGGAAGATGGTCGAATTTCTTTGGCTGGAATAGTCAGGGAATACATTTTTCTAAAAAGTCAGGCAATATCAGAGAACGTAACAAGATGGGCAATGTATAATAATATGCCAACATGTATTATACATTATAACTTGTATCACACATCAGTTTTTACTCAGCAGTAAATCTGATTGTTATGCAGACAGAATAATTCCAACAAAAATACTGTAAAAGTATTTTTTTCTTTTTTAATAGCAGAATAATTTTTGTTATTACATTTCATTCGATTTCAGGAAGTACTTTCTTTAGTTCAGCTATGTCGAAAAAAATATCTATCTTCACATTTTAGAACACTTCAATACGCTTAAAACAGTCGTCCAACAACAGACATACGGGGGATTAGAGTTGCTGCTGCAAAAAAGAAAGTGAAACAGGTACAATAAAACAGCAAAAGCGCAGGAGAGAATGACTACGGGATGAAAAAGAAAAAGAATCCAGCTGACCCTGCTCAATCACCAGCCCCCTGTCTTTCATAATTGCAGCATCTCCAAAACAACCAAAACAAACCGAATCAGGCCTAATGTATTTCCCTGTCACAACTGCCTGGCGGGAGCCAAATAGCTTCTCCCAGAGAGAAATGTGTTTTTTGAAAAACGCCTCTGGTAAATACGCCTCTCTGCATGGCAGATAGCAGCCTGGACCCTCCCCCCTCTCCCATCTCTCCTCTCATTTGTTCCCTTTCACTTTTCCATCTGTTTATTTCCAAGGTAAAGAGAGACGGCACTCTGTGAATGTCAAAACATGCCTCTCACACAATCACACATTCTCTCTCACTTTCTCCTCAGCTATCTTCTTGTTTCCTATTCTCTTTCTCCTTTTCCAACAGAATAATTAGTCATTTTACAGTCTTTTAACCATCTGAAACATTATTAAAGTGTTGCTACATGTCGTTAACAGCATTTTTAATGGGGACTTGCTTTCTAAAATTATTGGTGTAAATGGGATGGACGGTGTATAAAAGTGTGCTGATCTTTCTATAGTTTTATGCATTTTGATCTTGATCAATAATTACTCTTTAGAGTTAATAAACAAAGTTTTCCAAATGAGACATTGTGTAATTGATGAGAACAACATCTTAGTTTATATTGATACAGTGCTGGAGCGTCACACAGCTTCACAATTTTATAAACTGATTAACGGTTGTACGAGTGATGAGTCATCTAGTGTGAAGTTATTATTATATAAAATTGTCACTAATCAGAATATTGTTCATAAATGTTGGAAGTGGTCTTTAATTGATTTGTTGGGTGTATTTTTTGTCGAGGTCGACGGATATTTGCCTGTTTTACTGCCTTTTCTGTGTGAATATGCATAAGTAGAGTATCAAAGTTCAGCTGACTGTAGCAGAAAAACTGAGAAATCTATTTATTTGATCAAATTAGATAAGGGTACCACTTCAATGAGTTTCAAAAATTATCAAAATTAATAAAAAGAGCAGCCCCTGTTGTTCCTCTTTCACTAGATACTCCATCAGAAAGCAATGCTCTGCCAAGATCCGTTTTCTCTGCATTTCATGTGATGCATGACTTGAAGGTGAGTCCTGAACATTTAGGTGATTAAGTATTTTTTCATCTCACAGGCTCTTGGTAGACTTTGAAAAAGTGAGACCACAAACAAGATAATTGCACTTCAGCAAGCACTCTCAATGTCAAGTCAGTGAGTGTACATGTTAATACAAGAGGGTTCAAGTGGATTCAAAAATACTTCGACTTCTCCCTCAATTAAATAAACAAAATTCTGAAAGAAGTTATGAGATCATATGACAGTTGGATCAGTTAGTTTCAAGCAGTTTCCCTCATTTTTAAAGAATTTCTTGTTTATTTGCAGTTTTGAATATTTTCTAATTTCTGTATCAAACCTAAGACGCATTATCTCCCCATTCAGAAGAAAAATAACTTTCAGGAATAAAAACAACACCATGTAAGAAAAAAAAATCAGCAACAACATGGAAGCAAAATTAAGCTTCACATTTTTATGGTTTAATGACAGTAAATATCCACTTACGTTTTCGTGCGCAAACAGTATTCTGTCAGCCGCCGCCCTTAAATTAACGATAACGTTTCATAGCGATTATAAACCTGAATGACAAACCAGCTCTCTAATAAGAGGCATGTGTTGTGTGTGTGTGTGTGTGTGTGTGTGTGTGTGTGTGTGTGTGTGTGTGTGTGTGTGTGTGTGTGTGTGTGTGTGTAAGAAGGCTGGTTGTATGTCATGGGAAGGGATTAACAGTATTTTAATGAGGGTTTCATGTTTATGTTCACAGGCTGACATAGGCAGTCAGACATGTACTGTACTCAGCCCATGACAGGTCTCTCTCTCTCTCTCTCTCTCTGTCTCTCTCTCTCTCTCTCTCTCTCTCTCTCTCACACACACACACACACACACACACACACAGAGAGAGAGAGAGGCAGAACTACAGAGAGACAAACAGATCAGAGTGTTTTAATGCCATTCAGACAGTATTAATAACATGTCTAAAGCTTATTAGGGGGTTAGAGGATGTTAGTAAGTCGCTCTCTCTCACACAAATATGATGTAAGTGTTGATGTAGCTAATCTAATTAGAAAAATAAAACTAAACTCACTGTCGCCTCTTTGTATTAAAAGTGCATTTAGCTGTCCATCAGCTTCTCTTTCATCTTCACTCACACAAAAACATATATATAAACTTAAACATGCTTCTCGAATACAGTCAGTAAAACTCAGCATCATCAGTCTCTGACCCTCTGAATTCTCTTACTATGATTTGATTGTTTGGTTTTACAAAAATGTCATTGTCTTACTGTCCTGGCCGACAGTATTCCCAGCTTTTGTCTTTAAAAAAAATTTTTTTGGTCCAACTTTCTGCTTATTCGTTGGATTTTCGTGAGGTAATGCTTCACTACTCATATTAGTGCTGGATCTAGGGGTCAGTTTTTCTGTGCTGATATCATTGATATTTGGAGCTGATATACATCTGCAGTAAAAGTCACAGTCTTAGTGTCTAAAATGAGAATGCCTTTAAATAAATGTTTGACAAAAGCTGCATTAAAATGAAATTTCTCAACATCTATTCTCCTGTAAAAATTCCCAGCTAATCTTCTCATTTGAATTATATATGATCTAACATCTGGATCGCATAGACTGAGCCCTTACAATGACCAAGACTTTAAAAAAGTAGTAAAATAACATGATTATTTCAGAAACTTAACAAGGATGTGCTTATTTCGAGGAACTCAAGTCGCAGCTCAACAATTTTTTTCTCAGTGTCGTTTTGACTATTGTTGTCTGAAATGGCAAGCCGATAAAGGTTTGTCCATCATTAGCTTTATTCATCAGTCAAAACAATATGTCATACATCTGCCATATATCTTGAAAACTACTCATCCAAGACGCTACTTGTACTTGTTTTTCATAAATGCTTCTACATCAAAACAATAAGTGTCCTGTTAAATGCGTTCCCATGTAATTGTTAAGGCAATTTTAAGAAAATGTTTAAATGATCCAAAAAAGAAAAAAAAATAAGCATATAAGTGTATGTATGACCTGCTTTGGAGTGAATAAACTAATTTGTGTAGTGTCATCAGAACGCAAAGGCTGCATTTCACATGACAGTAAAAAAGAGAGTAGAAGAGGCCAGAAACGCATCCAGTATCCACACTACCATACACAACACATGCACGATGCAAAATGAAGTATGCCAAAAATACCAGGATGGTCAAATGTAACATTTATTTTCTGGTCATTCTGACCTACAGTCCTCTACACAGTTACATCACAAATGCCATCCAAGCTTGAGTCTCATTCATTCGTTCATTTCATGGTGTTTGAAGACAAAGACAACAACAGAGACAGAATTTATTATTTATTTTAAAAAGGTGTTCCATTCCATCAATCCCCATTATGAACTTTTTTTTTGTAAGTTATTTTTTTGACCTTTTTTCAGCTTTATTTTCATAGGCGCAGCGAGAGAGAGAAAGGAAACAAAGAAGAAGCGTTGGGGGAAGACATACAGCAAACGGCCGCAAGCGGGAATCGAACCCGCGCCGCTACGTCGGGGACCAGTCCTCGTACTTGGGTCGCCCGCTTAACGCGTTGAGCTATACGGGGACCCCATTAAGAACTTTTTAGCAAAAGTTAGCATACAAAACATTTTCGCAAAACTGCTTACATTGTTGTTGAAAATGTACATAAAAATACATCATGGAAACACATTTGCTGCTCTGCTAACATCTACACTTTCTGGAGTAAATAAACAGCTGCTGGCCACACAATGTTCAGGACCGAGTTCAACAGAATCACTGGTTCTGTTGTATTTCTTTCGACCTGCCGGCGTCTTTCCCTCCAGCCTTCCCTACCAGAGCAGGTAAGTGAATGTGAGCCACGCCTTAGATCAACCTGCTAATGCCTCTCACTCTCTCCGTCTGCTCTGCAAACTGTTTCCCTGCTGCAAGAGCCGACCTGTCCCGCACATTTTGTTTTTCTCCCTGCGTGAGTTGGTGTGTGTGTGTGTGTGTGTGAGAAAGCTGCTGAGGCAGGGCGTTGCTCCGTCTAGTTTACTCTCACAGAGCAAACAAATCTCTGATGTGTTTTTTTAAACCCTGATAGCCGCGGCTGACACCATGTCAACAACTGGGTGAAAAATATTTCTTCCTCTCCTCCTTTTCTTTTATTCCTCTCCATCCATGTATTCTCCCTCTCACTGTCTTTGTCTTTCATTAGCATCTTTGATTTTTAACTTTCCTTTGTCTGCATTCAGATCTTCCAGTTCCTCCCTCGGCTCTATTTCTCTGTGTCTTCTCGCCGACTGCGATCCTCCCTTTTCTTTCTTCCTTTCAGCAGACAGAGAAAGCTGTAACCACATAGAGGTTGAACCTAAAGGAAGTGACTGAGCCCAGCTTTACACTACTGTTTAGTGATCTCTGTTGCCAATTTGTATCTGTAAGTCTTTGAGGATCCTGTTTGTGTGTTTGTTTGAGCCCAGCCAGGTGTGCTGGATGGGAGCCAAAGCAGAGATTAAAACTTCAAATCCCATTTCCTATTATACATATTGCTGTTATAATAGTTTGCTTTGATGTATTTTTTCCAATTGAATTGAAAGTTTAGTTTGTGTAGTCATGGAGGTGCTGCAAGTTTCGTGGCCTTAGGGTCCATGAAAACTTTTCAGAACAAGCGGAACGTTCAGTGATGCGGTGTTTCATAAAGAGCTGGATAATTGTGACAATCACAGAAATAACATTCATTATAAGAATAAGCAGAACTTTCTCCCAAAAACCTACTTTCCCTGACAACTAAACTGCCTCATTAGTTATGTTTTAAGTGAAACGTTCATCTACTAGGAGAGAACTTGTCAGTCTTGTGACTCAGAAAATAGAGGAGAAGCTTCAAACATATTGTAAGAAGGTTGCATATTAACCCATACTACGTAGTTTTGGTGTCTAAACTTAACCAGACTTTTATAAATGCAGTTGTCATTGTCAACAAAAGTGTAATATTTTCCAAAACTTAACCACACAACTTTGGTACTTGAACAGAACCCAACAGCAGCTAACGCTCAAACTTAAGTTGAAGAATAATAGTCCCTCTTGGCACATGACTCTAGTCTCCATTGCTGATTTGTGTCTTTATTTTGCTTGACACTAAAAGCTTCTTCCACACCACCAAAGTCTCATCTCTTGAAGATAAAATATGTTGCTTTCAAAAAGTAAATAAGAATCCAGTTCATTTGTGCTGGGAAAGAGAAGAAATGAGGCTGAACTGAAAATAGTTTGGCATTTATAGTTCCCATAGCCCAGGTTGAAATTCATCTAAAACAGGAAGCACCCCATTTCTCACATTGGAGGTGTTAAAACCTGAGAACTGATTGTGTTTCTGTTGAACCAAATATGACTCAAATATGAAACATCTCTGTATGTAACTATAGATTAGAATCAATTTTATTCTGCCATTTATGTGACTCCCTTGATGTTAATTTCAATAACACAGCATACTAAACAACGTGGATGTAAGACAGATGACAAGGCATAAAAACAAAAAATACATTCTCCAGCAACCATCATTCCTGTGTTCTAATGCTACATTTATAAGTGATGGTGATGGTGATTAGAAAACCCTTGTGCAATCATGTTAGCACATGAATAAACGTGGGAGTTTTCATGGAAAACATGAAATTGCCTGGGTGACCCCTAACTTTTGAACGGTAGTGTATTTCATAGACTTAATTAAATAAGCATAAAATAATGCTGTTAAGGTTGTTAATGTTCAGTTCTACTCATACTTCTAAAGTATTGAGCATTGAAACAATAATTTAATGCCATTCATTATTGTCTTACCTGAAAAAAGAAGTTCTATTTTAAAAATTTCCCTGCTTCTTTTGTAAAGATTAAAGCTCAAGAGTCTGGAGTTCTAATCATGTTTACATTTTTCCACTGATGATCGAGGTTTTAACTGGAAGAGAAATGTAGAAATCCTTTTTCCCCCAACAAAGTGGCTCTTTCCCCACAACACCCTCCCTGCTCTTAATGCTGGCTGAAACCCTAAATAGTGGTATGTTAAAACCTTGTTTAACTGTTATGAGTTCTGAATCATACCCTCACTTCTACACACATGCATGCACACACAGATTGTGGTGTTTTGACTGGTATGTCATAGTTAAGAGATCAGTGCAGACCACCCTAGACGCGAGGAAAGGAAAGGATTTCAAATATGCAGGTTAAAGAGTACGTTTTACTGTTAAGTTTTAGTGCAACACTTTTTGTGCACATTCTAAAAAGGTCTGGAAATATGAAAAGTTTTTTTTAAATATAGATGTTAAGGAACAAATGCTTGAGACAATGTATAAAAGTAACCGCTGGGAAAAGTCAAAAGGGCCAAGGTCCTCCTCTGTGTGACGAAATTCGAAAACGCATTTTCTTTCTGAAGCTCGGCTCAGTGATAAATGCACCTGTGTTATTAAAATGTTGGGTATTAGTTGGTAGAATGGGGTGTAGAGAGGAACAGAAAAGCAGCAGTGAAAGGAAGAATGTTCCTTGACCTTTTTACCCTGCAGCAAAAAGATGAATCAATTATTTCTTAACTTTTTAAGCATTGTTGAAAGGCTTTTACTTTAGCAGCAGCTGCTAGGTTTAAAGCTTAATCTATGATCCAGACTTGGGAGAAAAAAAAAAACCTCAAATGTATCTGTTTTGTAAAGGTGACTATGACATGAAATACATTAAAAATATATATAAAGTTGCATGAAACAGAAGCCATCGTAGACAAGTTAGAGCAGTGTACTTTTATAGACCTGTTCCCTAATTGGTGCCCATTTTATGTGATGTAATTTTAGGAGTGCGTTGTTTTGCTGCGTCTGGGTCCAGTCAGTCCAGTTTGTGTTGTTTCCCTGAGCTGAGCTAAGCCTCTCTGTGTTCCCTCCTGTTTAGTCTCAGGGCTGAGCCGCCCTCACTCTGGACAAATGCCTTCCGGAAAACTTCCGCCCCTCCTCAAAACCACTTCTATCAGCGGCCCAGACAATACACTCTCACAAAGGGCTTAAAAAGGCCGGGGCGGCACACAAGCACGGCACTCACTCATGTACGCATAGACATGGAGTCCATGTGTGTTGAACTTGCAGTGAACATGCACAGGTTAAATATAGAGTTAAATCTCTTTTTTTAGGTTAAACAGTGACACCAGGCTGAGACATGATCATGTTTCCCCACTATAACTTGTCTTCATGAGATGATGATACATTTCAGAATATTAATGAGAAAGATGGTCTGCATAGCATCGTACCTACTTATCTGGCAAGACGATTTTAATCTTTAACTCCTTTCCCTCAGATCTTCTCATGGTGACCCTGTTGGCTCTTCCTCAAAACTTAAAACTGCAGTGTGGAACATTTCTCTCTCCACCAGTCTGGCAGTATAAACAATTATACAAACACTGTTGACATGTATTTTTGATGTATGCCTCGCTGTCAATCACCGTCTTATTCACACTGTAATCCCTCTTTCGAATGCAGAGTTTCAGTTTTATTCAGAGTGTCAGAATGCTTTCCTTGAGGCCTGCTATAGGTTTATAAACCACAGGTTCCATCATAGTCCTCATTGCTGTTGCCTGTACTCTGTCTCCATTGCTATGGTTGCTCCCTTCTTAGACTTCGACAAACCAGTCCCTACTTGTTAATGTGAAATGTGTCGCTGCCAGTGCACCAGTGCAGGAATGTTGCCATAGAAACCACATTTAAAACTTCAGTTTGAAATACTGCGATTAAAATGCCACTGAAGGCTTCATAATCAAAGTCTTGTGCTCCAGCTCACTGGAAGTTTGCAAAATACAAAATGACAAAAAAAAAAAGTTCTTTCCCTGTTATCAGGACATTTGGTGGAATTTACAGTTACTGAATCTGACATTTTGGAGCATTTTACCTCTTTGCAAAATTTTAAGCTCTAAAGTTTTGTAGTATTGTCACTATGCTGCCAAAGTTGTGACTTTCATGTGTTACCTGCCTGAATCTCTTGATAGTGATACTGAAATGATACCACAGCAAAAATCAAAAACTTCCGGAAAAGTAACTTCTTGATTTCTCTAAAGGAGGCAGCGTTAAGTTCTAAATCGATAAATAGAACATATTAATCAATAAAACCAATATTCATTTACATAATGAACAAAGTACACTTACAATTTGTTGTTTTATATTAATCAAAGTAAACTGTTTCGTCAAGATCAATGCACAGCAGGGAAGGATGTGAAAAGAAGCAATAGCGTATTCATGCATTTTGATATTTAAACAGATTTGGAGAAACCCTTCATTAAGATCAGTTCTTTACTGTAGCTCTAACAGCCCATCATGTATCCTGTCACCATAAAATATTAGCTCATTTCTTTTCACATTTTTAGTTTTCTAGTTATTGTTGCCACTGCCAAACAAAAAAGTTAGCTTGTTAGTTAAATCACTCAGTTGAGTTACATCTGAACGTGTTAGCATGACAGCTTTGAATGACTTTTTTGGCAAAATGCTTTGTCAAGTTGGATGTGTTGGTTTCCTCGATCAGTGTAGGTGAAACATCTTTTATAAATGGGCTTTGTGGTGTCCGAAGGATCGCCTTCACTGCCAGCTGGATAATTATTTAATATTCTGCTTCTTGCATCTGCTTTGTGAAAAATCCACGCACAGCCAAGAAGAGGATTGTTATTTACAGCTATGGCTCATAAGTCATGTAGGCAAACTCATATAAAAAACAGCTTTTATCAATAAAATTATGTTTTTTAATGGCAATGAATTGCAGCCCCTTTGTATTAAGAGTATACCACTCAAAAATCAAATGTAATTGTAGCTACAGCTGTCAGATATATGTAAAGTCTGACACATTAAGAAAATATCATGAAAAGGAAAAAGCTTCCAATGTCTTAAAATTACATGAGTGAATGTATTCGGTTATTCTTGTTTTCTAACACACACACACAAACACACACAAAGAGAAAACCCGGAATGTGTTTACCTGCCTTTACAACACAACCTAATGTTCAAGGTAAATATAGCAGTTCCCTCCCACACCCTTCGTCGACCAGGTTATTCCCACACACACACATTTAAAGAGCAGAACGCTGGATTGAACCTGGTCCTGCTGACAATGACTGTAGTGACAGATAAAGCTTTACACTGACATCAATCTAACCTGACAGCTCTGACCTGATCCCTGACCCCATGTATGAAACACGCTCAGAAGCATTTAACAGTCATTTCAATAGATTCATCAGGTTGGGTACCAAATATTCCCCATGTTGCACTGGATCACACTAAAGCTTTTACATACTGAGGCAAGTAAACTATTATTTACATTCATACTGTCAGTGGTACTCAGTCAGGCAGACCAAGCTGTCAGAAAGGCCAGGTTTTATCTCTCAGACCTGTCTGACCACATCTGAAATCAAAAGTGTTTGTATGTGATCTAAATGCCCACACTGGAATAAAGTCACAAGTGAAAGCAAGCCAGCCTAGAGTGCAGGAGAGGCAAGTGGAGGAAGTGTTTAAAACAGCAAAGGAGGACATCGCTCCAGGATATCAGATGACGACAGTGCTATGTTTAGAAATACACATGAAAAGTGTCATATATAGTAGAGTAACAATGGAAGAAGTGCAACATCTTTTACACATCGTTCAATCATAACACGTGTTGGTGTAGTTGCCGCATCGCTGGTTTAGTCAGAGTTACAGAATGGGTGACACAGACACTGCTAGCTATCAGAAAGGTTTGTACAAACAATGAATTTAGTTTACAAACAGCAAAAACTCTCTGTGGAAGATTGTAAGGACAGCATTTTTAAATTAGCAGGCCAAAATCTAAAGGAAAGATATCATGTCAGCCCATGGGGAGAATGGTAAATATACACTTTAACTGTAAATGTTCTCATCTCAGATTGGTCCTACTTTGGCTACAGGAATAGTTGACCATGACAGGAAAAATAATGTGACTTTTAGAATGATAATCAACGCACAAATAAGAAACTATTGATTCAGAGTAGCTAATATACCCCTCTAGAGACCCTAGAGACCCTTAAACCACCAGACCAGCATGATGCCCCAACTGGTTCTGTTATGCTGGTGTGTAAAACACCTCAAAGAATTGTTTTCTAAAACTACATCCACACTATTAAGGTTATCACAATTTTGAAAAAAAAAAGGAAAATGCTATCCATCTAGGTGAGTGTTTCAGTTCAGTAGGAGAAATACTCTGTCCTAATCACATGACCATTCACATACACTGGGCAGCTGTATACATGAGGCAGGGGGCTGTTGGTTTAGCTGTAGAAAATAGTACAGAGCAAGAAGAGCAATGGCAAAAAACTAAGACTACAGATTTCCTTTAGTGCACAACAGCTGCAAGCAGAATTGAGAGGGCTTGTAATTGTTTGTGTTTTGAATTAACCACTGAAGTCATGACTGATATCATCATATCTTCCAGAAAATGTGATAGAAGTGTGACAAATCAGAAAAAAGCACATAGTGACAGTAAGGCCCAGCTACAAAGTGAATATGGGTTTCTGTGCCATTGTTTCCCAAAGTCCCATAATTTCTGCTCATCCAGACGGATTTTCTACAGTCTCTGTTTTAGGGATCCTAACATGCCAGAGTACAGTAAATGCGTGGCATAAATGCAGCAGAAAATGTGTATTTCAAAATGAAAAAAATATTAGTGTGCATGTAGGTGGCACATTGACACATCACTAATCGGTTTGGATTCATGAATAGCCCTTGTTTTGTACTGAATCTACACAAAATCTGCATTTTGATCATATTTACTCCTTGACCGTTTCTTGTCTGTGTCGTGTAAACAGATATTTTATTATTTTTCCATCCTCTGAAAAAAAAAACTGGTGTTAGCAGACAATACAAAATGTAATACAACCTACAGCTTGGATTTTTGAGATGCTACATCATATCATCTGTCTAATTTTTTAGGCACCTTCTATGCACGACGGAGTTTTTTGATTCGGGCCTATGTACAGAAAGTTTAAGTAACTACTACTATCAAATACATAGGTAACGTGTTGTCTATGTCTTTTAAAGCAGGTGAACTGAAGCACAATGGAGGTGACTAAAGGTCAACAGACCTCTTTGCATTCTGGGTAATTTGCACGGCTGACTGGAACATCACTGTAGCTACACTTCAGCCTAATATCAAATTGTCTCACAGAATTGCACAATCATAATGATGCTAGACAATCTTACGGAAGTTACTTTTGTTTGTGTCCTCAAGCAACCAGCATTACAAGCTGTGTGGTTTTTACATCGGAAATGTTTGCTTTGTTGGCTGCATATCTGGAAGTACGTTATTGTTGTTTGTTTCAAATTGCAGTTTTGTAAACCGCAAACCTGACAGATGACAGTGAAAATATTTCCCACGCTAAGCTCCTGACATTAAAATCTCTGATTAAAAGGTAGCAGTGTGAAAGTAACCACCGCCTTCAACCATCTTCCCTCATCATTACAACTCTGCTCCTTATTTAATCATTATTTAAACATGTTTAATTCAGCGCTGCTCAGACATTTAACTTTTAATCTTTAGTTGTCTTGTTCTGTTGTCTGGGTGCCAACTGCAGCTTCCTGCTGTGCCTTCAGAGAGCAATAACCTGAAGCGGTTTATCCACTTCAAGGAACCCACCTCATATTTTGATGTCACCGTTGAACCCTCGAGGGAAGTGTCAGACTCAGGGTGGGTCAGGAATGGGCGTACTGAACCAGGATTAAAGTCTAAAATTAGGCTGAGGGCAGAGGACAGTTTCAGCTTCTGAAAAACAATTATCAGTTCCTGTCTGGGTTCAGTGTAATATCATTTTGGATGAGTCGACTTGAATGGAATGCACAGTTAGCATAAAGTTTTAAGGCCAGATTTGAATGGAATGCACTGTTAACTGAAAGGATTAATAAAAGATCTGACTTGAATGCTTGGATGACTTAGAAGAGAGGAAGAGAGTGACTCGTCTGGGAGATTCTTTCAAGGCTGAGCGGCACTCGCACAAAATGCACACACATACGTAAGTGCATACACCCAAGTTCCCCATCTCCCTCTCTGTACTCTCTCTCTCACACACACAACCCCGACTTCCTCCTGTTGTTGTGTGTGTTTTGTCAGTCTAATCTCTGGTCTAATCCTCACACTACTGCCAGACAGACAGGCCCACCCAGGTGAATGAGCCTGAACTTAAGGATATGTGTGTGTGTGTGAGTAACTATGTGTGTGTCTGAGAGACTCACAGCTGTGGAAGTCTCATGTCATGTGACTTAGATGACACTTAATGAGAATGTGAGCAACAGTGTCAGCAGCATCTAAAATTACTACATATCTGGAAGAATTCAATTCATTCCAATGGGATCAAACAATTAGTGGATTCTTTCATGGGAGCAGGAAACCTTCACAGATTTTTGTGCTCAACTTGGGTCAACTATGACCTGCAAATTTGCAACCTATAGCAATCCATCTCTAGCCTTTGATGAACTGGAGTCAAAGTCCAAACTACAGCACAAAAGAGCAGTGGTCTGCAGTTATAAAGCAGGAGCCACTGCTAGAAATATGTCTTTTAAATAAACTTATCCTCTTAGAACCATGTTAAGCTTTTCAGCTTTTATTTTTCCTTCTTCACTAAGTTTTTCCTGAAAAGACATTGTGTACAATGGCGAACAAATGCCACAGGGAGTAAATGACCCAGTACAGAGGAGCTTAAAAAATCTATTCTGACTGACTAGCAGTAGCATGTTCAATGGCTGGATAGCGTGTCAGCGGTTAGTCACTACATCAGCGAGCTTCCAGGATCAAAAATCTAACAAAGACCGAGGGATTAATTTGTTTTTTTGTGACCAGAATTAGCATTGATAAATATGAATGCAGCTAGGTGGTCTGCTGGGTCAAATGGCTCAGGTGGATTTAATGTGCTTAGGACCTTGTCAATGGAATAGAAGGGAGCAGTCCTGGATATACTATAGAGGCAAGAGTTTAACAAATGCATTTTGAACGCAGAACTTGTCTGCTTTTTGCTTATCTTCACTACAATCACGAACAATCTCCTGATTTTCTGTGACTAGATTGTGAAAGTGTGTTGACATGTTTTCTCATTCAAGTAAACTGACCAGAGACATGACAGCTTAAACTTTAAAACTGATACCAACAGGACTGAAAGATATGAGCGGCCACTTTTAGAGAAACCCCCTAGTGAGCAAACATGAGCATATTGAAGCATTCTAAAACTTGAACTTAAAACGTATACTTATTTGGCTTTATTACTTGTGGTAGTTGTCTTTGTACACACAAATCTCAGTAGAATGATAAACTACTGTGGTGGGAACAAATAGTAACATAATTGCACTGGTGCACTGTTTAATTTAAAACGTGCCACATTAAATATCACACTTGGAAAATTTTGGAAAGCATACATATTAATATTTGTTGAACATTGCTGGTATGTTTATTTTACACCATACACGAAACCAGGCTTTCAAAAATAGACCTGAATTATAATGCTGTACTATAAAGAAAGAAATCTGGAGGAGGAACTTTTAATCGAGTGTGGACATGATCTGTGCTCTCACTCTCTGTGTTTATGCTACTTCTTGACTGACAGATAGTGTTTCCAAAAAAAGACCCTCAAGACTTTAAAAAGTAAGAACAGAAGATTCTTGAACTTTTTTTTTTATGCTGTCAGGTAGTGATAATGAGAAGCAAAATCCACCTTCACCTCTATAATAACAATAATAATAATAATACCCTTGTATTTGTACATCAGAGTTCATACAGCAAGTGCAACTCAGGGTTTTACATCAAAAAAGAGAATAATATGACAAAATAGAAAAAAAAACATAATAAGGCCATAATAAAATTAAAAAGTAAAATTTGGAAAATAGGTCTGACTATTTAATAAATAGAAATAAGCAACTACATTTGTACAGCCATGAACTTAAAGGGTTTTACAGAAATAAAAAATGTAAAAATCAAAATAGCAATGAAAAACAAAAGACAACAAGAAAAGCACTGAGCGCACAGTACTCCACCACGGTTGGTCAGTTGTCTGATTTCCGACAGATAAGTCCCGATAAGTCCACAGTGGTTGATTTGTAGTAGGATCACAACCATGTGATCGTCAGCAGGCATCTGATGTAGTCTTCACTTGTTGTTATAGTTACTCCACCAAAGAACACGGTGGTGTTATGTGACGATCAGCGTACATTTGTCTGTCTGTCTGTTCGTGTGCAACATTACTCAAAAACAGACTAACGGATTTGGATGGAATTTTCAGGGAAGGTCAGAATAGAGACAAGGATCGAGTGATTTTGGCAGTGATGTAGCTTATAGTCTGGATCCACGGACTAGTTAAGGATTTCCCATTGTGAGACATAGCGTCACTGTAACCGACAATAAGTGAACGCTACTTCAGTTGCCTACTGATGATCACATGATTGCGATCCTATTACTGACTTATCGAGACTTATCCATCAGAAATGATACAAGAAACAACTGATTAAATTGTGGGGGTGTTTCCTGAATTTTCTGACTTTTTGGCAGTCTTCCTTACGTCAAGAAACCACTTCTTAATTAAACACTTACTGTGCTGCGGGAATGGTGCCAAAAGTAAAAGCTCATACCATTAAAAAAAAAAATAGGCCTTCAAAATGAAAGCATGAAGGGAACGGTTATTTTAACACTAGCAAAACAAAGCCTTGCAAAAAGTGATGAACTGATCAACAGACCTTTATAAGAGTAATTTACCCACATGTTGGTCACGTGATTCCGTATCTGTACATAAAGTACACATGGATAACACACGTCTGTGCTCAGTGCACGGTCATTTTGTTTGTGGGTACATCTATATTAAATGGCCACATTCTATAGTACCGTGATTTCTGATCATCAATAACTAATAAACAAATACTGCATTTCTACAAAAATATACTGCATTTTTGACAATGTTATATGGGGGATTGAACAGCCTTGGTGGAGTACTGCGCTCTCTGAGAGCTTTTCTTGTTACAGTGATGTAATGCCACTATCTCGCAATGATACAGAAATCTTTAACAAATCCGTAGATCCAGATTTTAAGCCGCATCACTGCCAAAATCTAATCAGATGGTCCTTATGTCATTTCTGACCTTCCCTGAAAATTCCATCCCAATCCGTTGGTCCATTTTTGACTAATGTTGCGCACAGACAAACAGATTAACAGACGGACAAACGTACACCGATCCTTGGAGGAGTAATAAGATACAAGAGTCCGTAATAAATGTAAGACATATTTTTGATATCAGTAAGTGGCAGAAAAATACATAAAAACAATATAAAGGTCAAATCAGAAAAAATTTCAAGTTTTAGTCAATTAAGAGACTTCTGAAAATGTTGTGGTATATTATATTAAAACAAATGATAGGGAGAAACCTGTTTAAGAGCTTGAAAAGCCCTGCTCAGTATGTTTCTGGTCTGACTCCCTGCAGTAGTCACACACTGAGCTGCTACCTGCTCCGACTCACTTGCTACACTGTAAATCTGGTGTGTTCTGTGTGTCTGACACACATTCATACAAAATACACTCTTAATTACACCGTGTCATGTGGTTATCTGGTGCTTTAGCCCCCAATTCCAAAAAAAATAATGTTCTACCGACACTGTAAAGTGTAACTTTGAAGATTTTTCTAAATTTAATCCATGTTTCCAGCCATTCCCAGCTGACATTAAAAGCTGAGTTGCATTTTATTTTCAACTAAGACATGCTGCAACTATTCTATATACTGCATATGACAAACAGTTAATCCTTATTTATGCCTTGCCAAGCCTGTCACATTTTAAGCTGCACTTGCATTATGGCCAGTGGCAGGTAAAGTACAGTAAGCCTGACTGGATTTGGCGGCAGCCCGAGACACAGATGGTAAAGAGTTTCCTTCCAAAATGAAAGATATCCCCGTTTTGAAGGCTGACATCTTCTTCTGCAAAACGATCGTTGGCATGAAAGTAAAACTCATGTTGCAGCGACAGGAAGTCTTGGGTTATCTTGAGACTTTAGCTTACATCAGAATCAGTGCTGATGGTGATGTGATGATGGGTTGTAAAATGCTTGTTGATCAAGTTTATTCAGGTTTGAACATTTCGTTCCATGAAGAGAAATTTGGTGCTTACCACAACACCATAACTAAAATGGAAAGTTAAATAAAAGAAACTGTTTGCTAATTACAAATAAAACGTATCCAGAAATCTAAACATTTGTGTGATGGGATGAATTTATATTGTGAGCAGTTGTTAATACTTAAGAAAAAAGTAGTAGTAGAGACTAATGTTTCCAAACTTTACATGAAAATTCAATAGCAAGAAATGATTCTGGATCAGTGCTACGTTCACAAACCAACAGCAAGACTTTCTATAAGATGACTGTCAATTTGTATCACCTGTCTTTATCATAGGGTGTTTTTAATACAATATATGGTACCAAAAAAAAAAAAAAGGTTTAGTGTCAGGGAAACGGTTGTCACTTATTGAGGTAATACAACAAATCTATTCAAACCCTTTTAAAGGAAACTTCCAAGGGAACATTCTGTATTTCATGAGGACCCAAAACATAAATCATTATTATCAGTGATCGACACATTACAGCTGCCGAAAAAAGTATGATAAAAGCAGTAAATGATGGAAAGAGGTGAGCGAGGCAGTTAAATTCTATCTACTGAGAACATGGTGCCATTCAAAGCTGTAAACAACATGGGAATTAAGACACTGATGCATGCTCTAGATCACAGTATGATCTGCAAAGCGGTAAAAAAAAAAAAATCCTTTCTGATTTCCCATTCCTAATATAGCAAACAGCAAACACTGACACTGAGGACTGATGCACAAATAAAGCACAGCAATGGTGAGTGACTGACTACGTACATCTTAACTGAGTCTGGCATTTATTTTATAGATGCCTGGAAGCTAAAGAGTGAATGCCTTTAAACAAACTGCCACATTTAGGAGCTGATTGTTAACAACCTCAATGAAGCACCTCAAGCAGATTCTTGGAGTTCAGTTGCAGAGCAAATTTCCTGCAGAACAACAGACAGTGATACAAATATGGCAATGCTTTTGCAACTCAACAACTGGACTTGTGCACCATGCAGACTGCATCCAGCCAGAGATCACTTTTTTAAATTATTATTTTAATATATAACACTATTACGCAGTATATTGTATGACAAGATATTTACTGTTCTGCTCATCTTTTCTGCATGAGTTATATTAGTGTGAGCTTGGTTTACCTACTGGCACACGTGTTTTCCTCCTTTCATAGAAAAAGGGGCAAAGAGTACAAAGATTCAGGGTGCAAATTCACCATGGAACAGTTATGAGCACTTTCTCCTTCTCTTGTATGGAGCTTGGAGAGCTAATGAAGGCACAAACTGAGCTCAACCTGTCTCCTGCAGAAGTTAATAACGGCGCCTCCAACGAATTGGGGCTGAAGACTCAAGGACTGAGTCTGGAGTTCAACTGAAAGAGTCCTTGAACAGGGGGCAGCAATTACGCAGGTTTTGAATGCTGACAGGAAAGTAAAACACCTCGTGTCATGGCTAGTTATTGATGTTTCAGAGTCTGTTAAGAAGGCCCTCAGTCCACTCAAAGATTTCACAGATGGACTCTCAGGTGAGGACTATGATGGTGTTTTCTTACTTAAAACTTGTATTACATTTTCTAAAAATGAATATCTTGAATGTGGATGCTGAGGACACAGATCTAACAGGGTCGCTAAGGAAAGCATCATTCAGTGAAAAGTACAGTGACAGGACGATGGATGACCTCCTGAAAATGGCGTCTCTTTTTGGCCGGAGGTTAAAACTGCACTACGTGGATGAAGAAAAAACAGAGAAAGGATTAAATCCGAAGCCATTACTGAGCTGGAAGTCCTATCAACACCTGTTGCAGCAGCACAAACAACAGTGCCTGTTGCTAGGGTAAAATAGAGAGTCTGAGGAGACAGGTGAGAAATAGAGCAAACCTCTAGATACTCAAGGCCTTTTCAGAGTATCCAGTACCTCAACCACAGGTCCAACTTCTCCACCTTTGAAAGAATTAACTGAGGCAGAACTGGCATCATGCCTCCCAACACCTGAGGCTCACAGTGAGGTGGACACACTGAAATGGGGGAAAGTGCAACTGCAAAATTTTCCACGCGATGGATGTCTGGCAAAAAAAGTACCTTTGTATCCCAGCAACCAGTTCATCGTCAGAAAGACTGTCTGGCACAGGTGGCAGTACCGTCTCATGCCAAAGGGCTGCTGTGAGACCACATACAGTGGACCAATTGATTTTCCTTCCCCAAAATCTGTAATTGTGACAGACCAGAGTGTCATTATTAAACCGCCTTTAAAGAGAGAAGTTAAAGCTGGGGTAGGCAGTGTTTGACATCACTGGTTTTAAGTTTAAGGGGATTTAGCCTGTGGCAAAAGATTTTAGTCTATCAGATCAGAAATCAGGCCCTTTTTTTTCTTTCTTCTTTTATTTTTCTTTTAAAGATTTCCCCCTATTACAGCTTTAAGGAGGCATCAATCCGATCTCCCATGTTTAGGGAAAGTAAAACATGCCTGATTGTTAGCTGTGGTAGCACACTGAAGTTACACGGCCCGTTTTAAAAGTTCAAGGCGCTGATATCTCACATTTGATTCTACACCTGCTTCTGCCTCATCATTCCTATTGTACTGTCCTCAGTATACGTGCTGAATATAACTTGACAGTCAGATAAACGCCGTCCAAACGTCAAGACTCTGAAGACATTCGAAACTGTTGCAATGTTTTTTTTAATGTTCAAGTCTAGAAATGTCAGAATTTGAATAGTGCACTTTTGTATAAATACTGCTGCAACAGTTACAGTTCTGAACACTTGAAAAATCTGTAATTTAAAGGCTGTTATCTATTGACTGCTGATTTCAAGTTTGTTTAATATTTAAAATCTAATTTAACTGAAGTTTAAGCATTTAGAAAACAGTGTCTTTACTGCAATATTGTGTCTCAAACCATAAGAGAAATATTAGATAATAATGATAATAATAGATAAGTGCATTGATTAGTGATTGTCAGTATATAATCTCAACAGCACATTTAGAAGCTGGAACAGAGAATGTGGATTGTGATTGCATAGAAAGATCATGCTATGCTTCTTTCGGATGACTGGCCATCGCTGCCTGAGATAATTCACATAGAGATCCACAGTAAAGTGTGAGTGCATGTGAGAAAAGGAGGCAAAGAGTTCAGCTGTTAACTGTTTAATATTCACACACTGATGTCTGCACACATAAAGACAGACTTTAACTTTAAATCCTCCTTGCAGACACACAAGAAGCTTCATCCTAAAGTAAAGAGCTTTAACTCATTTTGCAGGAGGGTCAGTACAGTCTGGGACAGTATAGATCTTCCTAAGGACCTACTTACTGTAAAATTTCATGAACAAGGACTTACTCAGTCCAGCTATCCTCTTCCCACATTATCAGTTCTGTCAATCCATGTTCAGAGTTTCTTACTGGACAGTTTCAATAAAAATTGAGTAAAACATCATATTAAATCTTGATTTTACTTGTAAATTAAACTTTTGTTGTAATTTCCTGACAGTTTTGCACATACAGAATGATAAAACAATGCAACAATAAAAAACAAGTCACTACCATTTAATATACATGAGTATAAGAGTGCAGAGAACGTCGTCAAACCAATACTGATGTGCTTTTTGCAACATTTAGTTGCAGAACGAACAGAACCCCATGATGTTGTGCTGGCTGTATTTACTGCTAACAAGGATGCTCAGGCACACAAGCACTAAGTACACATTTTTCAGAGGGCGGCAACGCACATCTGTCTCCAGTAATACACAAATACAGAAAGTACACGATAAAGGCCACATTCTGATGTTAAAACCAATAGAACATATTGAAACAGTCAAAAGAAATGTGTTTCAGGAGGAATGAGATATCCTTGAGTTTGGCTGAGAAACTCTGATATGAATAAAGTAGCTTTAAAAATTAAAAACGTAGTCATTTGTTGCACAGTAATTTTGAGCTTGACACATTGCTCAAATAACCACTATTGAGGCGCCTACACAACCAGAAATAAGGAAAAGCTGTCTGTGTTTGGGGCTGCACAGTGGCTCGGTGGTTAGCACTGTCGCCTCACAGCTAGAATATCCCCGGTTCACGTCCCGGCCTGGGATCTTTCTGCATGGAGTTTACATGTTCTCCCCGTGTTTGTGTTTTTTCCAGGTTCTCTGGCTTCCTCCCACAGTCTAAAAACATGCTGAGGTTAAGGGGTGATTCTAAATTGTCCCTAGGTGTTAATGTGATTGTCTGTCTCTATATGTAGTCCTGTGATAGACTGGTGACCTGTCCAAGGTGTCCCTTGCCTTCACCCTAGGTCAGCTGGGATAGACTCCAGCCCCCCGTGACCCTACTGAGGATTTACCGCTCCATAGATAATGAATGGATGGATGTCCATTCTTGTTCAAAATATTTATCTTAGTATTGAAATCATTAGAATATTTGGCAAAGAAGACAGAAAATCATCACCTTCATTTCGCTTCAGAGTCATTATTGAGTTGATACCAATATCACATATGTGATGCAAATTTGCAGCTTGGATCTCCTGGGTTTTGTAGTTTTTCAATATTTGGACAACACTTGTGTTTCTTGCCCTGATTGACTGTGTTCTAGCAAACTAGCAACTCTGGGATACCAGAAATACTTTGAAAGGTAAATTAATTTCATATGGCAAAACCAACAAAAACTAATAAACTAGTATTTACCATTGGGGATGTATTATATAATTTACGTAATAATCAAGCTAACTGACAGACTATTCTCCCAACAACTGCATTATTTCAACTTTGACAAACACCACAAACCTTCATACACATTAAATTCATTGGCTGGTACATATCACTACCGTTTTATTGTAATGTCCTACAATACAGTATGAAATTCTATGTATAGACACAGCAATAACACAGATATTGAGAACAAACATGTCTTTTCTTCAGCAACTTCGCTAGATGTGCAGAAAATGTGCCCCCACTATCATCTTGGGGAGAGAAGTTTCTTGTTGAAAGCATGTTGGACTGAAGCACCGTGAGGCTGATTGCAGGTGAAGAGGCCTCTTGGTATGCTGGGTAATTTACATGACATGATTACTCCAGCAGCCCTTTTCTTTGTGTGTGTGTGTGCTGTGAATGAGTGTGTGTGGAGTAGAGAGAGAGAGAGAGAGAGAGAGAGAGAGAGAGAGAGACGGGGGGGTACAAGGAAACAGGGTTTAGTGGTAAAATGGTGCTAAACATCTGTGAGCTTGATGCCACTCACTTAAAACAACGAGAGGGGAGGTGGGAGGGAGGTATGATTGAAGGAAGAAAAGAGGGAGGACAGGAAGGAGGAAGGGGGGAGATGAGGGAGCAAAGAGAATGATGAAGACAGGAGGAGATGAAAAAATAGCAAAATATAGAAGAAATTGAAAAGAAAAAAAGGAGCAAAGGGAGAAAAGTGGCGATGGGGGTGCAGTTGAAGGATTAATTCATCAGACGTCTCCAAGATAGGAAAGCTAAATGTACAAACATCAAAGACGGGGAAAAAGACTTCACTGAGAGAGAGAGTGTGTGTGTGTGTGTGTGTGTGTGTGTGTGTGTGTGTGTGTGTGTGTGTGTGTGTGTGTGCGTGTGTGTGTGTGTGTGTGTGTGTGTGTAGGGGGCAGACAGGGCAGGCAGGCTGCATGGTCTAACTTGCTGTAAAAGCACCTGAAGAAACAACACGAGGCTGGCATGATAACATCTACCCCAACTGCCCCTCCAGGCCTGCGTCTATGTCTGTGTACTGTGTGCACACAAGTTCGACACTCAGATGCACGGTATGTAGTTGTAGCATGTCCTGCACTGTGCATAACCTCTTGAATCCAGATTTTCTACTTAATGTTTTTTTTTTTCCATACTGTATACGCTGTGTCTGCTGCATCCAACTTGCATGATTCCGTTATTATCAGTTTCTCTCTATCTGCATGCAGGTGTGTCTTTGATCATTTCTCAGTTGATGGAGTTGTCAGAGCAGTTGAGGACTGATTCTGTTTGGCAGCTTTGATGCTGCTTAAATGGCTTTTCAATATAATGTTTTCTGCAAGACTAGAGCAACTCTAAAGCTTATCCTCTGGATTACCTGTGTTTCAATCTGTCACAACAAAATGTTTCATTTCAGTTCATATAGATAATTATTATATATATTATTATGAAGCTATTTTAAACAAAGATGAGCAGAAAGAAAACACTTTGAGTGTAACCACTTTACTTTGAATTTAACCACTCTTTATCAAGGCGCACAAGTGATAATTTTAATGTAAACACCATAATAAAAATGAATGCACACACACACAAAAAACAAATAAAGATAAAGGAATGATCTCACCTTGACACACAGAG
This sequence comes from Amphiprion ocellaris, assembly GCF_022539595.1. NCBI lineage: Eukaryota > Metazoa > Chordata > Actinopteri > Pomacentridae > Amphiprion > Amphiprion ocellaris. Next base: position 17,170,850 of record NC_072767.1, on the reverse strand, counting down.
GGTGACCAGGTTGAAGCTGCCACACCGAGGTTAAGGTTCCCGGTGACCAGCTGGGATCAGGTGTAACCAAGAAGGAACTCCACACCGGCCTCCACGCACACACACCTACACACACACACACACACACACACACACACACACACACACACACATACACACACACACACACACACACACACACACACCACAACGTCAAGTCTGTCAGTCCTCAGAGCAGGACACCGACAGTACACCGTTGACTGTACTCTCACAAGGCCAGCCACTGGTCCCTGCCTCCACTCAGCAGAAATATACGAGTTACAAGTTTTAAATTGCTGTGTAAGTCCCCTTTGTCCTTCCTAAACAGCTATGACCCATTAGGGAGTAGACCAGGACTTCTGGCACTGGTACGCTGGCAACAGATCCTTTAGGTCGTGGGGTTTCCAGGGGTTGTTGGGTCGTCCATGGATCAGGTGCAGGCCATCGTCATGCTGATGACAGCTTTACAGCAGAGTCCTATAGTCAGTGTGATAGCTGCTCACCCACTACAGTTCGCTGACCGTTGTTGACTCAGTTTACCATGAATGTTAGATGTCACTGTAGAGCTTTCCAACCATTATTAGCTCACGGACTCCAATAAAGCCACATTCACTGCAACAGTCATTGGAAAAACATCTCTCCAATGCTTCGACCCTGTGGAGAGTGTACTCAGGTCTGATGAACAACTGGGGCTGTGCTATGCTGATGGAAACCTTTTGGTTCATCCAGTGTTCCTTCAGTACTGCTGTGCTGAGATCAGCAGATGACTCAGTCCTCAGGCTGAGAAGGAGGCTCATGGCTTTATACAATCTCATCCGGCAGCAACTCACATCAAGTAGTGATACCCTCCAGCAGGCAGTAAGGCCTTCATGTCAGAATGTTCTGAGTCAGAAAAAACAGAAGAGATGTCACTAACTAATTGACAGTAAAATTATTTGGCAACTAATATGGTCAGCAATTTTTTGTCGACTAAATCAGTTTTGGTTGCTTTCAAGTTCACATATTTGTAAATTCACAGACTGCAAATGAACTGCACTGGGCTGTACAAGTGAACTGACTTTTAAATAAGAACCTTTTAACAATTCAACATCTTTCTTATTCGTCCCTATTTATATGTATATTTATCTATCAATTCTTCTTTAGACTGTTCAACATTTGTATACACTGGAAACAGGAGCAGCTTTATTCCTGGTGATTTAATGAGCCGACGAAAACAATGACCAATTTCAGTCTAACTTTCTTTACAACACGTAACAAACCATCTAGAGGCTGTTAAATTAGATTTCAGTCCATCTTGGATACTTCTAGCATTTATACCAGCTTTCTTCAATATTCAACATTCATTTTTATCCTCTTAGGAAGTGCTAAGTGGCCAAATGTATATGCAGTCTGGGGATATCTTGTGTAATTTATTCTATATATTATTTCCTCAAAACTAATCCTACAATATGTGGTATCTCATAGTAAAGGTGCAAACATTGCTTGACTGCACAGAATACATTTGTAAATGTCATTTCGAGAGATTTTTGTGTTTAAGAAAACACTACTACACATCACATCATTCTTTTCTTGCTTCACCTCCTGCGCTCTCTTTCCAAGGCAGAGGTGGATTAGCAGAGTTCTGCTCCGTTTACCTCCACCTGTCAACGCTGTGTGTGTGTGTGTGTGTGTGTGTGTGTGTGTGTGTGTGTGTGTGTGTGTGTGTGTGTGTGTGTGTGTGTGCGTGTGTGTGTGTGTGTAGCTGTGCACATGTGTGTGTCCTGTGCATTCAGCCATGAGAAGCTACCACTAAGACCCTGCATCATAGGTTCTGTGTAGGTGACAGCTAAACAGTCCCACCCAGAACTCTCACACACACACACACACACACACACACACACACACACACACACACACACACACACACACACGGACGCACGGACACTCGCAGAGTGACGCTTTTAGACAGTTAAGCCAAGTAAATGCTTTGTGGTATCAAGTGCTATCAGCAGCAATGCACTCAGAATATGAAAACCTGATGCCGCTTTTAAGTTTCTGTTTCCACTTTCAGCAGCTGAGAGGCAAAGATAGAGAGACACAAAGATGGAGGGAGAGAAAAGCAGAGAGACGGAGGTTGTTTTCTTGTTGTGTGGTCTCGTGTGACTGCGAGGGAGCTGCACCTCCACGGCTCACTGCCATCCTCCTTCCTCCTCCTCCCCCAGCTCCCGGAGCCTGCTCTGGCCTGTTAGCAGGAAGTGTCCTCCCAGCTGACACACATGCACACACAACTTTAAAATGTTGGCAAAATGCCTCCCTGGAGATCACAAAATGCAAACATTTCTCACAAACATCTGAATTAAAGATGCTCCAGTGCGACTGAATTCAATCTTGGAACAGGGCCTGGATGAGCAACGCTTGAAACTTAAAACACTACGAGACTAAACGGAGTAAGTAAAGTGATTTTCAGCAGGTGGTGCTCTTTTGTCTGTTGAGTAAAGTGAGCCTGACACTGCCAGCTTTCTGTTTTCAAATCAGCAGACTTGGAAGGATCACTAGATTTGTGTTTGTGACAGCTGTTGAACGGAAAAACGCCTTATGGAAATGTTGTGAATGTTTTAAACCAAAGTCAGGTCAAAGGCCACGCTGTTGCAGAAACGTCTAACAGCAACAAAAAATTCACAGTCTGAAGTTAAAGAAATGCTGGATCAACTTATTCATTAAAAAACCCACAAGCTTTGGGGTTTTAATCTACAAATACTAACAGTATTTAACTTTTTTTGTCAGTAAAACTTTAGTCTCACATTCGTAATGCATTTTGTCTTCCGTGAGCAGGGAATCACTAACACACTGTTCACTGTTTGGGATTAGCTTGAGAAGAGAAGCTAAAAGTTGGATTACACAGTGATACTTGTTTCGCAAAACAGCCAGAGGAAGATTTAGACAACTGACAGCTGGTATTAACCATGAAAATTACTCATCCCTTCCAACAGCAGCATGGAATATAGCTGAAAGTAATGTTCACTTACCGTCAACATCCACAGCACCTGGTGATGTTCCATGAATTTACTATTTTATTAATGGGTACACCTTGTTCTGCATGTTTTTGTGTTGTTTTTTTTCCGCTTGTTTCTTCCAAGAACCAGAGATGTCAAATAACAGAGCTGACAGTGGCAGAATATCACCGAAAGCAAGTGTGTCATATAGACAGTGATGCAATTGGTCGCCACCTAAATTAACTTATACACTGAAAAAAATTACTACTCTGTAAAATTAGGTCTCAATGTTTACTAACGTTTGTCATTTAAAATTGTGTGCTAATATGTAATTTAATTATGTAAAATAATGAACTGCATAACAACTGTAACAATTACTGTAAATATAGCATTAATCTGTTTGTTCCTTCTTGTAACCACAAGTAAAATTTACTTCAAAAAATCAAGTATCAAGTTTGAACTGGCACATGGGACCAATTCAACCCGGCAGCCAAGCTAGCAGACCGTTAAGGCTTTTGACCAGACAAAAGCGAATTCAGTTGAAGCGGTTGTGGCTGTGTCAAGGTGCAATTTGAAAACCAAGGCAAGTAACTACTTTTCATTTATGTTTATCATATGACAGTAATGAGTTGTATATTATTGCAGACTTGAATTTGGTCAGCGGGATTGTACACAAGTGATGCTAGGCCTAACGCTAGCTATTGCAAAAGGTTATATGTAATATGTATGTTTTTCTTCTATTGTTCTTCTTATGTGGAGATCTGCGAACATACATGAACCACAAATATGCACTCTGACGAATTACACGGCTAGTGAAGTGCACGCCTTGAATATTGTGTGGTATTGTTTAAAATTATCCACATTGGCCTGTTTTGTGTGTTACGTGTTTGCTAGCGTTAGCTAAACGGCTAACGCTAATGCCATATTCACAAGCCTCTCTAGCAAAGCACAAAACACTCAGGTGCTTTAACTTTGTAACGTTACTGTCTTTTGTGCTATTAGCAACAGGCCAGAACCGAATGCAAACAACTGAAAACAATTAACGCGAAGTCCAAATCCATACACTTTTAGCAAGTGTCTCAACTGTTGCGGTAAATACTACAGTTCCCATCATGCTTTGCCGTGTCACGTGTCCTTAACCATAACAACGATGGCGGGTGTGTTGAGACTGCACGAGAATGACTTTATTTTGGTCTGTAACGAGCTTGCTCTCTTTTCTAAAACTTATCTCTGGGCGGTGAACAGAAGACCGCGCGCTCCCGTTAAGCCTTTCGTGCCCCGGTTTGTTTGACTTTCTGCATTAACACAACGCTCGTTTTTTATACCTTTCAATACGACTGTATCACTTTCTCGTAACTATTCTAAACAAAAAAAGCTCTTCCGTAATTGCAACTGATGCATATGACTATTGCTTAATAACAATAACACATTAATGCTACGTTTGTCTTATTTTTTTGTAAACTCTAAATTTGGCTTTTTGAAGCAGTGAATCCTGTCTCTGTTCATCAGCACTAATAAATTCCAAAACCTTTATGTCGACTCATATTAATTATTGTTTATCAGTTATTTCGTACAATCACAATAATGTAATTTCAGTAATTTTGAAATGGTCTAAAACCTGTCTTTCAGGAAAGGGGAGAGCAGAAAAGTCGTGGGACTGACATCACTAAAATACTTCTGACACTTTCAGTCAGTCAAGCATTTAATTATAAACATTATTTATTGTTTGCCAACTAAATACATTGCTAAATTTTGTTTTTTTCTTTCTGTAATTTTTTTTTGTACAGGGGAAGCCATACTTGAAGTCTGAATGAGACGTTACAAAAGAGAAACAGCAGGCAGTATAAACCCAGGTACATAATCATGAAGGTGCCGAAACAAACAAATCTCGATATTTACTTTTTCCTTATTATTGGAAAGATGCTCAAAATGGACCTTGGCTTGTACCTATTGTCGTCATTATGACAAATTCAGTTTTGGAATTCAAAATTTTTACAGAATATGCACTTTTTCACGCTAGTCTAATTTTATGACCAGCACTTGGTATGTGTGAAAGTAATTCTTCCTCTCTATTGTTTTTTTCCTAGGTGGACAACTTTGAGGACGTTTGGCAGCACAATATGAAGATTGCTGTTGTTCGTGCTTCCTACGCTGAAGATCCTGTAGATGTCTCTCTTATTCTTGACGGCAAGGAGGTTGTGACTGGATGTGGAAATACTGCAAAGGCATGTACACTGCTAATGGGTCTGATATATTCCCTCAATCTTGCTTATCCTCCAACACTGCGTTACACTTTTAAAGTGTTCCAGAAGCTTTTCTTAGATTTAGACGCAATAAAGCTATCCCCCAAAGTACAAACTCTGAAAATGAAGTTGCTGTCCAAAACTTAAAAGATGACATTTTATTCAGCTTTGTTCAGCTTGGTATGCCATTGCCATTATAGCAGTTTATGCTATAAAGTTGTATTGTTATTGTGTAACTCTTGCACATGCTTCAAAGTCGTTAATTGTTCATGAATGTTAATACAGCTGCAAAACTTATGCAGCCATTTCTCACAGCTGTGCCTTCAGAAAGGACTTTTAGTTTATAATAGTATGACAACAGGGCTGCACAGTGGCGTAGTGGTTAGCACTTTCGCCTTGCAGTAAGAAGGTCCCTGGTTCGCGTCCCGGCTTTCCCGGGATCTTTCTGCATGGAGTTTGCATGTTCTCCCTGTGCATGCGTGGGTTTTCTCCAGGTACTCCGGCTTCCTCCCACAGTCCAAAAATATGCTGAGGTTAATTGATTATTCTAAATTGCCCGTAGGTGTGAATGTGTGAGTGCTTGTTTGTCTATATATGTAGCCCTGCGACAGACTGGCGACCTGTCTAGGGTGTCCCCTGCCTTCGCCCGAGTCAGCTGGGATAGACTCCAGCACCCACTGCGACCCTAGTGAGGATTAAGCGGTGTATAGATAATGGATGGATGGATGGATGGATAGTATGACAACAAGAATTGCTGATTTGTTTTTTTTTCCAAGTGTAAAACTTGGACAAAAAAGGCTGTCAATAAAACAAAGTTGTTAAATATTGTCATTTTTATATTATTGATTTTTCATATTTTTTGTATACACTTTAACAAAACTAGTAGTTATTACTCAAATGTAGTGCTTAAAAATTATTTTGTAATAAGAATAAATATAGTGATACAACAAATAAAATATAAATAACATTTATTAAATTAATTCATTGTTGTAAGTGATCAGCACACATAAAATTTACTCAGTATTTCTATGACACACACAGAAATACTAAAAAAAATCACATAAACCTTACTTCATTATTTCATATAACCAAATATATAAAAATCCATTATGTTGATTAAGATTTACTTACAAGTCACTTTTAGATTTTACTTGATAAAGGCAAGAGAGTTTTACTTGATTTAGAGTAGTAAAATTTAATAAGAATCTGTTCGTGCAAAAACTTACGAGGATTTTTCTAAGTAAATGTTATTAGTTATTTTTTCAGTGTAGGCTTATATTACTTTTGCAATATGTTTGGGTGGTGGAGGAAACAGTAATCAGGAGCTGGACTCAGTGTGGGATTCAGCAGATGCATTTCTGATAGCAATAATGTAGCTGAATTACAGATGCGTTGATTAGAATAAGTTATTTCAGAGCGTATGTGTATTGTTTAATTTGTGCAGAAAAAAAGCGCTTTATTTAAAGAGAGCTCATTCAGTGGCTCCTCTAAGAGGGACCCCTGATCCAGGTTTAAGTGAATTACGGTGTCCAAATGCAAGCAAATGCAACATTAGATGGCTGTAACGGCTAGTTGTAGCTGCAGCCAGTTGGCTTTATCCTCGGAGCCTCAGAAGAAAGTAAACAGACTTCTCTTTTAGGTTCTTGAAGATGTTTGACTTCTCATTGTTTGACTACTTATTCAGTTCCAACTCCTGAGATTACCATGACCTGGGTGAGTGAGGATCTACAGAGAGCACAACTGACTTCATGGAGGCTCACACAGATATCAAAACCTAAACAGGAAGTGAAATTGAGTTTGTTGCTTCCAGATAAGACAACAAATGAAGTGGAAACAGCTGATCAGTCACGTGAGTAAAATGTTCAGTACGCCAAAACATATTTGAAAAAGTTGTTTCCATCTACAGTTATGTATGTAAAAAGGCAGTTTTAGTGAGCATGAAAACTTTTATGCTGCAGTTTCTGTAAACCTTTCCTGTTGCAATATTTCAAATAGTGTATAAATATACACTGTGTGAACAGGGCTTTTAATGAGCAATGTTAAGACAAGAAAAAAATTAAAAGAAGTGCTGGGCCCTCACATACCTTTAAAAACCTCATCACCTGCTTGTGATGAATTCCAAATGTATTGCTAAAAACACAGAGTCTGCACTATAGCAGCTCGGTCGACTGAGCTATTTATTCATTTTACTGTAACTTTTCCCCTGTGGATCCAGAGAGGGGTGGTTTGTCTAAGTACCTGAATTAGAGAGAGAGAGTGAGAAAGACAGAGAGTGAGAGAGAGAGAGGTAATTAGAATCCAGTGATTAATGTTCTAATGAGTTTATTCTCCAAGGGGATTAACATGAAGGCTAATAGCAGCTGTGCTAAAAACATCCCAAAAAACCCAAAACACAGGAGACAAAAAGACAGGCACAGGATTTACTGGTCCAAGACAAGAAAACCATTAGTTTGTTGTTGTTGTTGCTTTTAGAGTTGGTTCAGTTTCCCATTGACTTGTGCAACCTTGGAACGACCTCAACGCAACCAGCGAACTTTATCTTCAACTTTGCTGCAGCTTTAAGACAGAGATGATCACGAGGTTAAATCTCTAGAACTTGAATGAGTCTAATGTGACTAACAGAACTGTCTTCTGGATGAATCCTGAGCAGCAGCTCCTGTTATTGTGTACTGAGATATCTTAATTTGTGTAAATACTAACAGACGTTTTTGTTCATAATAAAATGAAAAACAAACACGCTATTAGCCCTAATCATCCTCTCCCAAAAAAACCTCCGTCAGCTGCATGGGCTCCCAAGACTGTTGTTTCTGCATTTATTTATTTATTTATTTTGTTAAATGTAATTTTACCAAGAAGTTGATTCAACTTTCTGGAATAAAAAACAGTGGGGTAAGAGAAAGAGGAAGTCGAGAGAAGGTGAGAGGTGAGAGAAACAGATACGGACGAGAGAAAAGAGGAAAAAATATATATCCTTGTAACCAATTGGTTTTTTGGAGTGATAGGGAGAGTGACATTCGGGTTGGCTTAGCCCTTTTCTGAAGGAAAAGGAGAGATTAAGACAATCCGCAGCGAGCCACCTTCGCTACGCCGAGGTGCTTAGGGACCCAGGGAGCAAAGAGGATTGTGGGAGAGAGAGGGGGCTTCTGGGATAGCGTTGTGGGGATCTTAGAAGGCATTAGCAGTAACACACTCTACCTGAGATAGACAGAGAGGAGACCACACCACCATCACCGGACCCCTTTGTTGACTGGCTTAGTGGTCGTGTCTTGCACAGACACACACATGTACACACATACATACACAAGCGTGCACACACACCTGCAAATGAAACATGCACAGAATGGTATCGCATGAACATACTCATATATACACAAAGACAAATGCCCAAAAGCTAAACAAGAACTGTGTCTGCATGCAGTTATTGCTACATGAACAAAGATGCATGCTCACTCTTTTGCAGATTGTAGTTGTCCAATTGCTATAATTAAAATTTGCTGTTTATGGCTTGTCCCTCTGTGGATCGGGCTGTTCTGGCGCATCCCACAGATGCTAGCTCAACTTCAGATTCCGGCAGTTAGGATGCCTTGGGGTCTTCGTTGTGTTCCTCAAGCTGTTAGAGAGCAATTTTTATCATGTGGAAGAGAACACTGGGAGTGTTGTTGCCATAGAGAGGTGGTCTGCAACAATGTTTAGGTGGTTTAAGCAACATCTACATGAAGACCAGGGTCCATGGTCTCCATGCAGAATTTTATTGTAAGCAGATGATCGATGTTTTTCACTTCATCTGTCAGTGGTTTTAATGTTGTGGCTGTTTGGTATAATCCATGCAGAGTAAACATTGTGTCTTTGTGAAGTTATGTTTTGCACAGGCAATTACTTGGTAACTGGTTAAAACAAACAGTAGAACTCATTATTGTGACGCAGTAAGAAAACACATATCCTTCTCCTGATCTGCAAATGCATGATAGCTGCAAAAATCCCACTGATGACCGTCAAATGATAATTTACAGCATGCAATCTTTGTTAACACACTGTATACAGGCATACTGACTCTACAGGGCACATACATGTCTCTATTAAACATCAGACTGGGAAACTAGTGTAGATTTGTAGTTAAATCCAGCAACTTACAGTATATTTGTGCAGTCTGGTATTTTGTGTTGCATGCAGAAAATATCACATTACATTCCTGACACTGTGTAATCACGCTGGATTTACTCGCAAATCTGATGCAAACGGTTGACTCAGTATTTTGATTTTAATTTTTTTTGCTGTATGTTGGAATTTTTTCTGCACTGCCACGTTGTATGGGTGCAGCCTAATCTAATCTGGGTTCTGCTGGCTTGTACCTTTGCCTGAGACATTGAGGAATTAAGGAGGAGATTAAGGTGTGTGGGGTAATCTGTGAGGATGTGTTGGATGTGTTGATTTGTGAGGTGGAAACAGGGATAAGTATGACTTTGTGTGCATCTCTCTCTCTCTGTGTGCGTGTGTGTGTGGATTTGAGGGTTACATAAGTAAGACGTTGACTTTGAGAAGTGATCTGTTTCTTCTGAGTCAACTTGTGTTTCTGAGTGGTCCTCGGACACAAACACACACACGCACACACACACACACTGTACTTACATATACATGCATATTAATACATACCCAGATGCTCTCATCTAAAGTACCATTCATTCACATAGCGATCTGTCTTGTCCATTACGATTAGTTGTCATTCTCTTTGTTAAGAAAGTGATTTATGTGTTGGTCGTAAGGCCTGTTTGGCTTCTGTGTGCACGTGTGACAGTACACGTGTGTGTGTGTGCAGCCTCAGGGTAGAGCAACCCGACAGCTGCAAGAGGCCTCAAAATGATCCACCCTCTTTGCTTTTCTGTCTGTCCATCCTTTCCCGTCCTCTTTGTCCAACAAAGGTCAATTCATGCTCTTCATGTCCACATGTCCACATTGGCTGTACAGGTCCGTGTAACTATGAGAGTCCTCACAAACTCCTTTACAGACGTCTGTGTGGAACCCAAAAATTCCATGAGCACAAACTGGATGCTTGCTTGAATGCCCTAATGTTGTGTGGAATGATGTGTGCATCCATGTTCAAAATCTGCATCGGTTTGTGTATGCAGACTCAGAAACCATGAATCAACTTTAGAGTGATGTCTTTGTTGTCTCCTCGTCCTGTAGATGTCAAATGTACAAGATGCCCAGCTGAACTGACAACAAAAACTAGGAGATGTCATACATTAACATCATTTCTGAGGTGGTACTGAAACGTCAACTGGGTAGTTCTATATCACTTCTTAGAGTTTTATACAGCTGAACAAGGAGAACTCCATATTTCCTTCTAAAATTGACCAGTAACCAAAGAAAAATGTTTTCTTCATTGTCCAGGGTGCTAATTCTGGAGAGTTGTATAGGGAAATTATTTAACGGATTTTACTCACTTTTTAATTTATTTTTTCCAGAGTCTGCATAAAGTTTAGAAGACTGAAGATGAAATTACATTTGTAACATGTTTACAGCACCTGGGTCCTGTTAATATCCCAAAGCCTTGCCAGATCTAGCAGATGTGTACAGACCAGCCCTGGCTCACTTTTGGTTCTCTGATTTGTCACACAACAGAGTGTTGCAACACTTGCAGGCCTGTATGACTGAGCTGTCAAACGCCACTGAACTTTTTTCCCCCCTATTCTCTGCATTTCTGTCTCTGTTCACCCAGTTTCTCTCTTCATTCACTCGTTAATCTCAGGGTCCATATTTCAGCAGCCCTTCCTCACTCCTTCATTCTCTCTGTATAGTCCTCCATCTTTTCCTCCTACCTCAACAGCTCTAACTTCCTCCACCAATCTCTCCGCTGTCTCCTCTCCTCTACTGTCTTGCTTTACTGTGTGTTTTGGTTGCAACATCCAAATCTGTCATCAGATTATCAGCCTTTAAACAAGACTATTCATCCAGGGCTCATTATGAATTACGTTTAGCTTGGATGCTTCAGCAGCACACAATTCACATCCAACATGCCAACGTTTAGTGCCAGTGCTAGAAGTGGTGTGTTCTTTATATAGCAAGGTGAAAGATCTTTCAGAGTTCAGACCTGCAACTTATTGCAATCGACCGTTCAACACTTGTGCCCAGATACTGGAACAATAATTAACTAAAAGTGGATGACACTGAGCGTTTAAATACATTGTCATTGAACATATTCGCAAGTCTGCTTAAACTTCCAGTATAAATACTGTAAGTGGTGAGTGGATCAAACAATTTCCGTTTGGTTCTCACTTCCAAGGACTGTGGATTGATCTGCAGGTTTAACTAAAGAGAAACATTGTTGTTTGTGTACAGCCAGGTGATGTTGTGCTTTAGGTTACAGCACAGTGTCGCAATAGTCCTGTTTCCATATGACTGTCAGGTGGAATTAAACATCTGTAATGTTGCAAAACTTAGAAGAAAAATTAGGTTTGTTTCCATTAACCATTTTGGAGTGAATGAACATCGTCTAATGGTGGAGGTTTAGGGCACCTTACACATGGCTTGAACAGACAGAGTAGAAGAAGTCAGTGGTTTGCTAAGCACTAAAAATCTTTGATGAAGAAGAAGCAACTAAACTTTGGCCATCTTTGTCAAACACATGGAGACAAGTCTTCAGGAACTGTTCCTTCGTGTTTGCTAGTATTTATCATGCTATCTGGATTCAAAGACAACACAAGAAGCAGAAGCAGCACGAGACATGCAAGTAAAATTTTTGACACCTCAGAACTTTAAAATTTTAACATGTTAATTTTTTTTCACGCTATACCTGACATGAAAAGCATTAAAAGAGTGCAGTACTCCACCAAGGCTGTTTAGTCTTTGCATGATTTCCAGCGGATAAATCCTGATAAGTCTGTAGGTCGATTTGTAGTAGGATCACAATCATGTGATCGTCAGCAGGCAGCTGATGTAGTGTTCACTCGTGACGTGACGGTGTGCCGCTATCTCGCAGTGATACAGAAATCGTTAATAAATCTGTGGATCCAGACTGTAAGCCGTGTCATTGCCAGAATCTAAACACTTGGTCCTTGTGTCATTTCTGACCTTCCCTGAAAATTTCATCCAAATACGTTGGTCTGTTTTTGAGTAATGTTGCTAAAAGACAGACAGATTCACAGATTGACAAACGTATGCCGATTGTCACATAACTCTTCTCTGTTCCTTGGCGGAGTAAAAATTAGCATAAAAATACATTATGGAGCCATGGTTAATTATTTCAGTGGTAGAATTTCTTATGCAGCTATAACTACCTTTACTACTAACCAGACAGCACTATTAGAACTCACTCTTTTAATTTTGTTTGTCAGAATGACAACCAGTAGAGTGGTAGAATTAAATTAGAATTATGTATCCAGTCTACTTCTCATAGTGTTGCATGTGCATCTCGTGTACATGCTAATAAAAACAATTTCAAACAGTTCAGTGGCTTATTAATCAAAATACTGCTCTTCAGAGCCACTAGTGGTCATAAACACCAAGAGGGATACTTTAACACTCTTACAGAATCTCAATCAAATGTGTGCCTTTTTGCCTCTGCTTGTCTTGTTTTGGAGTGAGTTGTCTGTTGGTTACATCCTGACATATTCACTCTTATATAACTGTAACAGGTGGGCATGAAAGGGCTTCCCCACAGGGAGAGAGAGAGAGAGAGAGAGAGAGAGAGAGAGAGAGGGCAGTATGATGGATAGATGGAGGCCACGGCTGATGCCAACGTCTCTTTGACAAGGAGAGGCAGCTGAAACAGACGGTCCCCTCCCCTTTATTTGTGTGTGCATGCGAGTGTGTGTGTGTGTGTGCGTGTGTGTGTGTTACTGCTTTGGCAGGGGTGGCACAACCATCTGCCTGGTCAGGGTGGCGTGTGTGTATCTGGGGGAAGACAGGCCGAGATAAACGGGTGATTGAGTGTGTGAGGCTGCCTGGTGTAAGTGAATGGACTACTGGCACTGGCAGCAACACGCACACGCACACACACACACACACACACACACACACACACACACACACACACACACACACACACACACACACACACAGTCAGCTGTATGAACAAGACATTAGGCTATAGTTGACCTGCTTAGAGACAAACTGGTCACCGTGTTTGTTTACAGCTTAGTCTACATGTGTGTATGTGTGTCTGTGTCCCGCTTATTGGTGTTGATGTACATGTATGTTTTCCTTGTTTACATGAACATTTTGTAACTCAACTAAAAATGTGTCTTGATATGTGTTTGCTCCATTGTTAATCACTTGGATGTTTGTCTTCAGCGTTAGGTGCTACGGGTGGACATTTCATCTCTGTCTCTTGTGTGGTGAATAAATATTCCCTCTATGAAGGAGACAGAGCTGCCATAACATCTGTTGTTCCTACACTAAAACCGTGTCTCAGCAACTGAATTAGTGGTTCAGAGGCTGTTTATTTATAGCGTGTGTGTATGTGTGTCCATGTGTGTGTGTGTGTGTGTGTGTGTGTATAGCTTGTCAACAGGACGTAGTTATTGTATCAATGTGTCTCAGTCTTCCATTGCTCTTATCAAATCCAGGTAGTGAAATGAAAGCATGCATGGTCAGACTAACACTGTATTTTCCCCACAGGAGACCTTGACTTTGAACTTCCTCATCAGCCTGTTTTCAAGGAAGAAACTCGACTCTGTCTGAAGAGTAACATGACAATAGAAATGTTTCCTCTTGTTCTGAAAAGAGTTTAAAAAAAAAACAACACATGGCTGAGTGGAACTGAAAAGTTGAATTTTGGTTGAATTTTAATCCTGATTACATTTTAATTGAAGTGTTTAACTGAATTCAGAAAAAAATGTGTTATCTTTCCTACCTGCTTCTGTGATAAATAGATCCAATAAGGACTCTTTTTCAAGACACAAAACACAACAAACTGACAAACCACACAGAACTGAAGCATCGTTCTCCCGAATAACGTTCATCTAGACAAGATCAACCTGAAAACAGCCACTTTCACTTTCAGAGTTTTAGATAGTTCAAGTAAAATTTCTTGCTTCAAAAGAAATGTTATCTAACATTTCAAGCATTGTGTTGTTGCATTGCATTCTTTCTTAATATTCTTTTGCTCCTCTACAGTGGTTTTCTGTGTTGCACATAAAAATGATTATTGTAGGAAGAAATGCCGTCCTCGTTGGTTCTTGGCCATTGTACAAACAAATGTGGTTATTTTTTTCTACTCACATATCTTTCCTCTCTGGGGATCTGTCTACCTGACCCTTGTTTTTGTACACTCGAACATACAAATCGACTACAAACACTTCAATAAGCTTTCCAGGCCGGGCTACATGAACAATGCATCAAATACCCAAGAAGACACTCATTTCATGGTTTCTGCAAGTTTTTAACTGTTGATGCTGTGGACCAACTTATACTGGGCACAAGAGCAGCTTTTGCATGATGGTGAATTGGTGCAGCTGTGGCAAATTAAGTTTAAATTTATAACTGCTGTTGTTAATCAGATGTGAGGAAGATGTTATTTGTCGTTTCAGGCATCTGCCTATTACACAATCTGCATGTTTGAACTGAGCCGTGTCATTATCATGTCCCAAAATCTGTTTTACTCATCATCACAGATACACACAGAGTTTAGGGAAATCTTCTCTGGAGTTAAAAAGTATTTGGAATAAAAAAAATGCTTCCAAGTAGATGCAAAGCCAATAGAGGAAAATATTTGTTTTGCAAAATGTCTGTTTAGGCCTGAGTGACAATAAATATTACCTTGTGAAATATTAAGATATCAATGCATCCATCCATTATCTATACACTACTTAATCCTCACTAGGATTGTGGGGAGCTGGAGTCTATCCCAGCTGACTTAAGATGAAGGTAGGGAACACCCTGGAGGGGTCACCAGTCTATCACAGGACTATAGAGACAAACTATCACATTCACACCTACGGACAATTTAGAATTATCAATTATATGGGAGGAAGTCGGAGAACCTGGAGAAAACCCACGCATGCACAGGGAAAACATGCAAACTCCACACAGAAAGATCCCAGACTCTGACGCGAACCAGAGTTCTTTGAGCTGTGAGGCGACAGTGCCGACCGCCGAGCCACTGTGCAGCCCATAGTAAGATATAATTATGCAAAATGAAGAACATAAACACACTATCAAGTCAAAAAATTGGTCCCAAAAATATTCTAATTTTTATACTAGCAAAATGACCTATAATATAAATTAAAATATTTTCTCCTGAGGACCTTATACAGTCTAATTTGTTTTGCCTGAGAATGATTCTGTGACTAAATTGTTCAGAGAGAGAAACTTAACAGCAATTCTGATCCTTGACTTGGTAAGCTGACAGCTCACTTAGCAGACACTGAGATAGCAGAGTACAACAACTGGACTGTTGTGTCGTTCCACCTCCCTCTTTCTGTCTCCCTTCATTTCTTTCTCCCGCCATCCCTGATTGAGACACAGAGAGAGAAACCACTGAGCAGGGAGAGCAACAGTATCTGCTGTAATCACACTTGTCTGTCTGCAGGCTATTGACTCGCTGGTTAACTGAGACCCACTGTGTGTTTGTGTGTGCATGTGTTTATGTGTGTGTGTGTGTGTGTGTGTGTGTGTGTGTGTGTATTCACAAGGATTTGAGGTAGAAAGAATACAGTCCTTTATGGTGAGTTTTCCTTAGATGTTAATATTTTTATTTGTAATATTTGCATCACTCATCATATTCACTGCTGCAGCACCCTTTTGTCCAACTAAAATAACTCTTTCCTTTAGGTTTTGTACTTCCAGGCATCTTTGAAGCACTGGTGATTATGTAGCTTTAACTCGACTGATACTTTCTGTTTGCAAAATTTGTTTTTGTGTATTTTGGAAAAGTTCACATCTAATTATTCACAAAATTCACAGCATAAAAAAAATGTAATACTTTCATCTCTAAAAAAATTGCCTCACCTGATCTTCTGAGGTAATAGAAATGAAGCAAAACATGTGATTCATCCGTGTGGCCAAATTCTCCACATCTTGGCCTTTGCCTCCTCGACTCACAACTCACTTCAGCTGACCATCTATCCATTGCTTTCCCTCCTTCCTTTCTCTCTCTCTCTCTCTTTCCCTTTGTCCAACCTCCCTCACTTATCTCCTTCCTCACTCTATCCTTCGCTCCCTCCCTCTCCCTACCTGCCAGCTGCTGCTCAGGGCCTCCTGGCTCTTAGAGTTCTCACTCAGACAAAGGAATGGATGGAACTACAAAACAACGATTGACAGCTATGAACTGCTTTGTTCCCTGCAGCACTCTGCCTCCCTCCGTTACCATGTTCCAACCTAGGTCTCTCTCTCTCTCTCTCTCTCTCTCTCTCTCTCTCTCTCGCTCTCTCTCATCTGTCTTTTATTCCTGAGGGAGTCTTCATGGTCTCTGGTGTCTCAGTCTTGTCTAACGGTCGCTCAGACTGCAAAACCTAAACGACAACAGCCTGCTTTCTAGCACAAGGCCAAACACAGGGCCAGCTAGCTGTGGTTACATCTTCAGTCCTGTCTCTACAAGGTTTCAGGCTTTAAATCACGAGGCCAAACAGAGTTAGCCATGACCAGGGCTACTTAAGCTCCCCTCACTGACACTCATATGTTATATCACATCATTGCACCACCATGTTTTTTGTTCTGCTGTTTTAGTTTTTTAGTGTGTGATAGGGCTGCCTGGTTCATGTCCCGGCTTTCCCGGGATCTTTCTGCATGGAGTTTGGCATGTTCTCCCTGTACATGTGTGGGTTTTCTCCGGGTTCTCCGGCTTCCTCCCACATTCCAAAAACATGCTGAGGTTAACTGGTGATTCTAAATGGTCTGTAGGTGTGAATGTGAGTATGATTTTTTTGTCTCTATATATAGCCCTGTGATAGACTGGTGACCTGTCCAGGGTGACCCCTGCTTTTGCCCTAAGTCAGCTGGGATAGACTCCAGCCCCCCTGCGACCCCAATGAGGATTAAGCGGTGTATAGATAATGGATGAATTGTGTGTAATATCTGTATGGTCTTTCAGATAACAGACAAAAAAAAATAAAAAATCTGCATATAACAAAAAATTGTCAGTAGTATATTCCAGTAGATTAATTTGATGTTTTGCACCTTGGCTGGTTGTACCACAAAATGTTTTCTTTTCCATTCCAGGAAATATACTAGTCACATGCATATACTCAAGTTGAACAGAAGCAATCAGAGTAGATGTGGGGCTTGACGTGCTCAAAGTTGAGACCTCAGAGACCAGTGATCAAGGGTTTACATCCTTGAAAAACTAAACGTGTCCAGCTTCCTACTTCAGTTTGACCTTTTTCAATATTTTAAGACCACAATCTTTGCTAACCTTAAAGTTCATACTTTTGTCACTAAGAGAGGAAACCGTTTAGACACAAATTCAGCAGGAAACTTACACATGGTCTGAACTTTTGAAAAACATTCATTGCAGTCTCTCTGGTTATTTAAAAAACCCTTAAATATCATCTCTGTGTCTCTGAGTTACATATTTATATGTTTTTTTGTGGCGTAGATGTAACTCTACACTCTTGCCTCAGCTAGAATGCTCAAATCCGTGATGTCCCTGCCTTTATTTTGATTCACTCTTAAAAAAAAAAAAAAAAAAAACACCACATGGAAACAGGATCTATAAATCAAATTGATTTTCTTTTCAAACCAATGTGTTATTACAAATTGTTAATATACAAAAGTAGAAGACAGAGTCGTCAATCCATGCATCTACTGTATTTTTAGATAGATGAATGATGGGAGCAGTTTTGTAGAATAGATTTTTTTTCCCCAAATATCCATTAAAGTTTCCATAACATTTATTGTGGTTTCAACGGCACCTGTCAGTGGCAGGCCAAAACCACAAGGATCCTCACATTTTCCTTCCTGGCCAGTGGTGTACTGACTAACCACATTGGTGGACTCCTGGACTGTCAACAGCTCCATACAGTTTTCACCAGCCCTGTCTTTACCTCTGTACCGTACCTCTCTGTGTTCCTGTGTTTCGGGGTACACAGCGTGCCGCCTGCATGTTCGTATGTAATCAACCCTCACCGTCCCCCCCTCACTCTGAGACGTTCTCATCTAGTGAGGATGCTTTACCTCACCTCACCCACTGAGTGAATCCATACTGGATCTGTTTGCATCCACTTGGGCAGTGATATCACATACTGTCTGTTTCTTACCGCTTATCAGCAATTATCTCTTGTTTTCAAAGGCACAGAGAACCTGAGGACTTTAATAATTTATCACAGCCTTCATCTCCATGTAATCAGATTAATGTAATCCCATTACAGGCAACCCATTCCATCTCTCTGCCTGAGAAGCTGCACGTAAGAACTATAAGGGACAAAATATTGAGACTGATGGATGAGTTCTGTGTATACCTGTCAGGTTTTGTGTGCGCGCTTTGGTGTTTGGTTAACTCTCTGCTGAGTGAGATGTGAGTGCATTCTGAATGAAGTGGGAAGTGTTAATGTTTAACACTGTACAGATGAGGCAACACTGAGGCAAAAGAGGAAAGATAGATGACAGAAATATCTATCTATCTATCTATCTATCTATCTATCTATCTATCTATCTATCTATCTATCTATCTATCTATCTATCTATCTATCTATCTATCTATCTATCTATCTATCTATCTATCTATCTATCTATACCAAGTTCCTCTTATTGACCTCTTGCCCTCAGGCACATTAATAATACAGGAGGAACTAATTTTGAATTTGACACCAAGGATTACTGGCCTTTAGCTTTACAAAATACCTCCTCTATCAATTATTGAAGGAGCAAATCCAATATGGGAGAGCAGACTACACTACCAGACCAACAGAGAGACAGAATGAAAAACACTGATGTGGAAATAAACTGATTCAGCGGGGGGGCAGACAGGCATGTTGGTGCATTAAAGAAACAGACAGTGTAAGTTTGGATGACTCTGAGTTTTCAACTCATTTCTCCAAAACAAAGCGGAGAGTGACAGATTGGGATCAAGTTGTTTTCCTTTCACATTTACAAGTACAACACACACAAACGTGAGGCTGTGTTTCTCCAAGATGGATTGCATTTAAAGTATCTGTTTTTCTATTTCGACCAAGTGTTGTGCTGAGTTAATGCTACCCAGCAGGCTAATTAAAAGAGTTAGCAGCAGTAGAATATGTACAGCTGTGAATTTGTAACACCAGCCAGGCTCACTTCAAGGCCTATATTTCAGGGGCTAGAACAATCTCAGCAACACTGTATTAGGTGTGTGGTTGGAGTAATTAGAAATGAAAATGATGCATCAAATGTCACTTTGACTGACATGTAAAATCAGGTAGAGCATCAAATAACAGTTGGCACCCCCTCCAGTCTGGTGTCACTCTATCCAGCTGCCTACCTCACGTCCAAACAGACCTGGCAATGCTGTAATAACTATTTAATTAGAGATAGGAATCATTCCTGGAGCAAAAAGAACAACTTAGCTGAGACTATGACTGAAATGAAGGAAACGGTATATTCTGTTGCATAGGATGCAGCAGAATTTAATGTTATTCACTGAGAAACCAGCTCCTCCAGCCACTGTTACTCCTCTTTACCGCCAAGAACTACAACGTTGAACCACCCAGGGCTGCCCTGTCAAAAACAAGCTCTCCGCTGACATATCTTCCCAACCACAAACACCCCACACCCCCAAAAAACTAGTTGTGAAACACTTGAAAACAGGACGGAGGACAAGCTAAATGGGATCTGCATGGGACTGGTGCGTGAGTATGATGTGGTGTGAGGATTACTGGTGCTAATACCAGGTGTTAGAGAGCAATCACCCTACCCATAAATGCACGCACACACACACACACACACACACACGCACACACACACACACACACACACACACACGTGCACACACACACACACACACACACACACGCACACATACACGTCACAGCCCGTCTCCAAGCACCTCAGGTCTCCATCAGCACACAGATAAGACAAACACAACACCCACGCAGAACCGTGTGACTCACCCCACACATACACATACACACACACATACACACACACACACACACACACACACACACACACACACACACACACACACACACACACACATTCAGGTATGCACAAACCTGCACACCTGTGGGCTCGCAGAAACACATTCAAATAGAGAAGCATGTACACAACATCATCAGCGCGTGCACACACTCACACACACACACACACACACACATACATGTATCACAGTGCATTTACAGGGCTGGCTGGCTGCCTAAGCTGCTAATTACAGCTGTGTGTGTGAACTCTCACTCTCACTGACAGAACAACCCAATATTAAACACAAGAGAGGGAGCGAGAACCTCAGGGTAGTTCCTCCATAATCCATATTTAATGGCTTATTATGGTACAGCTTGTGGTTGTGTTCTGCTTGTGTTTTCATTACGCCGATTAAAGGGATATTTACAGAAACCGTCTGTTCTGTAAACAGCTCCTGTGTGGATGTGAAGATGCTCCTCTTGAGCTGTAAAGTCTTTGACCTTCATGCCCTTTTCTCTGTTACACTGAGTCAAAAAGAAAGTTGTGCAGCTAAAAGCCCTTAAGCCACAAAGTAGACAGAAGAGAGCAGCTGAAGACTCGCAGAAACACATTGCGTTCGCAGGATTACACAGAGCACCAATAATTCAATTTTACCTTTTAATTCCATCAGCGATCAGCCACTGTCACGATGGTAGAATAAATTACAGTCAAATGCACTGTAGTGTACCAAGTGTGTCTCTTTTTAGCTTAGTTTTCAATACTAAAATACCTCCATGGTTCAATACAGTCATTTCAACCAAACTGTGTCTATCTCTAGAAACTCCTGAAACTGCATATCTTCTAAATTGCAAATGCTTGTTGCAGAACCAAGTGTACTGTTTTACTCCATTGTTTCACATCAAATTGATTTCTTTCTTTTTGACGTTTCTCATTTTTATTTGTCTAAGAATGGTAAATCATAGATGCCTCTAAATGATAAAACTTTTGCTTGGTGCACTGATCTGTTTCCTCAGACTCTGACACTCAGTAATTCAATGTCTCTTCCATCCAACCTCTTTGACTTCCATTCAGAAACACGCTTCTGTGATGATGAGTCATTAAAAGATGGGCAGATGTTGAAAGCACAGGAGAGAATGAAAAGCAGAGTAATTAAATGTGGAGCGGTTTATCCTTGAAGTCAGCACACAATAGCTGCCTGAGCCGCAGGGAAACCACCACAGCAGCTACCAGACACTCTGCAGTATGACACACACATGGTTTGGTTCAGATGTGTTTGGTTCTGTCAGATTTGTTCAGCTCTCAGTTTTGCTCACTAACATTTTCCAAGTAAGAGAAACACTTGACCAACCAAGGTTTAGTAAGAACAGTGACTTTCCTACATACCTAGCGGACCGCCCAGCTTTATTTTGAGAAACAGCAACAGAAAAGAGACCACAAACCTGGATGCATTGCTTAAAGCTGAGTCACAGAAACAGCAATCATCAGTCAATCAGGAAAAATTTGAAATGCTTTTTGCAGTAGCAACTGCAGTGTCTGCATCAGTTAAAGGAAAAGTCAGATATGTTACTTGATTCTGATTTCTTGGGGGATACAAAATAAAATAAGTTCCCTTCCAAATAAGATGGCAACAGGAATACAATGTTACATTGAATTAGGTCAAATACATTTTTTAAAAAGGGCAGCTGTGGATAAGTTTAAGGCAGTTAACTCTGGTTTTATTCTCTAACTTTTAAACTTTTTGCTGAAAGAAAGGTTAGAAACTTATGTAAGGTACACACTGATCAGCCACAACATTAAAACCATCCACCTAATATTGTGTGCATTCCCCTCCTGCCACCAAAGCAGCACTGACTTGTTGGGTTGTGAACCCTTGTGGGTGTCCTGCATTGTCTGGTACTGGAACATTGGCAGCGGATCCTTTGGGTCCTGTCGGGTGCAGAGTGCGGCCTCCGTGGATTGGACTTGTTCCAACAAACTCTGTAGACAGTTGATGAGATTGGGATCTTTGGAGTTTGGAGGCCAAGTCAGCGCCTTGGGCTCTTCATGTTCCTCGAGAGTGAGGTGTTTTTATGATGTGGCAGGGTGCATTATCCTGTTAAGGGAGGCTGCTGCCGTCAGGGAGTGCTGTCGCCATGGGAGGGTACGCTTGGTCTGCAACAATATTTAAGGGGGGGGGGGGGACATAACAAAATAACATACACACAAATAGCAGAACACAAGATTTCCCAGAAGCACATCACATTGTAACAGCATAATTCATGTCATTCAGTTAACCTGTCAGTGATTTTAATGTTGTTGCTGATCGTTGTATAAGCTGTATATGTTTCAGGGGACAGTGGACTCACAGTATGATAAAACATACACTGCTGTTCAAAAGTTTAGGGTCACCCAGGAAATTTAATGTTTTCCATGAAAACTCACACTTTCATTCATGTGCTAACATAACTGCACAAGGGTTTTCTAATCATCAATTAGCCTTTCAACACCATTAGCTAACACAATGTAGCATTAGAACACAAGAGTGATGGTTGCTGGAAATGTTCCTCTGTACCTCTATGTAGATATTCCATTAAAAATCAGCTGTTTCCAGCTAGAATAGTCATTTACCACATTAACCATGTCTGGACTGGATTTCTGATTAATTTAATAGCATCTTCATTGAAAAAAAGCTTTTCTTTCAAAAATAAGTACATTTCTAAATAAACAGTAGTGTATGTGTGTTGTTATGTCATGCATATGTACAGGTTTGTTCAAATCGTCCTGCGTTAATCCTGTGGCTCTGGCTTCACACACACTTTGTCCACCTTTAGTGGAAACTTTAGTTTGCAGTTGCGGTTCACTCACTCCCTCCAGTATTTCCTAATGACTTAGTCAACACTCAAGCTATCTGCAGGCATGCCTTAGTGCGTATATGTGTGTGGGTTCTGGGTTTGTGTGTGCGCATGTCTTACTGTGCCCCAGTGAGCCGACTAAGCCTTCACTTTGCCTCACACCTGTGGAATTTTCCCTCTCCTCCTCCTTCTCGCCTTGCGCTCTCCTGCTTTTTCAATATATATCTCAGTTATGTAGAAAATGCGATTGACATTTAATGACCTCATGCTGTGTAACATAAAGCCCTTGCAGTGCAACATTATTCTTCGCAGTACAGAACGAATAATAAAGGCAAATAATTATCTTGTATTGGTCACAGCCTATTTCTAATCTTGTCACAGTTCATGCAAAACAGCTTTGAAGAAAAGTCAACCTAAAGGAGTCTTTGCACTGAAAATGTGGGTGGGTGGGGGGGTGTTTGAAAGCAGCTTTATAAAATCCTACCTTTAAAAGGTGTCAAGTTTTGTCTCGCCTTTTGACCCTTTTAGAGACCGCCATTGCCATAAAAGTCAAGAATTATTGTTTATCTAATGCATAGCTTCAATTTGCACCAACCAATACTTTTATTTTAAAAATGGAAAATGAGTATGTGAGGTGTGAAAAGGCTTGCTTTTAGTGTAGAGCTTTATCACCAACCACTGCAGCAACCCTCAGTTCTACACAGCAGTCTCACGTCTTTTAACTCACCAAGTGTGTTCCCAAATATCGCAATTGTTTAGCGAATTTCCAGCAAACTTTTGAAATATCGCAATTATTTTAAACCAGAAAAAGAAAATGTGAACTAGGCTTGTTTACATTGACCACTTTGGAGGTAAAACTAGACTGTATAGTGTCATCAGGAAATGGTGGTATATGCTACACTGCAAACGTCTGAGTAGAAGGAGCCAGAAACAAAATGTGTTGTTTTTCAAGCACTTAAAAAAAAAAGTTGAAGAAGAAACAAACAAACAAACAAAAAATCACTTGTTTTCAGTTGGGAAAAATGTGCTTATTCTTAAATGGTACTGACCACATATCAGCTTTCTGGAGGAGAAGACAACGAAAGGAGCAGAAACAGCTGATCAGTATCATAAGTTCACTGTTCAATTTGTCAGAACTCGTTCAAAACGTTTTTCAAACAGGTCAAAAACGACCTAAAGCAAATGAAAAAAGCTTTTGCAAAATTGCACAAAGTTTTTAGAATTTTGTCATTTTGATTAACTTTTTCAAATACAATCCTTCAAAAATGCTCATAAAAGTATGCTATGGAAACATGGCTGTTGTTTGGTTACTAAGACTAACAAGTCTACTGTTCTATTTTACACCTCTAATCTGCTCATGTGCAGCATCAGGCAGCTGTTCTCTGTTCCCACTGTACGGTGAATATTCCTTACACTGGTCAGAAACAGGACTTCAGTGCTGTGCTTAACTGTTTCACTCCCCACCGCAGTGGTCGACTTACATTTGCTGCAAGAGGTAACAGTTTAATAGATTCATTCAAGAAAAATCCAGACATCTCAGAAAGTAATTCTATCATTTCCTTTCCAGGTGACACAGAACTCAACAAGCACTGGCCACAGCTGCAGACACATCGCTTTCTGGAGACTCTGCTTTACCTCCATCTCCTGGAGAATCACCGTTATTTGGTGGAAATAGGATCTTCTGCTTTAATCTGTCTATAATTTGAAATTTAAAGCATCAGTGTGAAGTTGGATTAAAGTCTCTATAAATACACACAGTCCATACTTTTAGTGGAAGTGGAAGAGGACAATAATAATAGTGTGAATGAGTGTGTGTGTGTGTGTTCATGCACAGCGTGAAGGCGGATGCGTCCATCCTTTTTCTGATGCTCCAGTCTGTGTGTGTGTGCAAGCATGCATGTCCTCCGATTGTGCCCATCCTGTCTGTTTATGTGTGTGCATGTGGGCACGTGTGTGAGTCCACAATGCTGTTAGCTTGAGGTGCTGACAGAGAAGGAAGGTAACAGTTGTAGAGTTTTCCAGATGACTGCAAACACTGACGGCTCAGACTGATATAATGCTATAATGACCAGACTGAACGGGTCAGACATGTGCTGTTATCTGTTATGAAGAAGGCTACAGAACTCCCCTATGCAGGGCCTAGCTGTAAAATAATCCACACTAAAATTGATGTTAATATTTTCCTCAATATTCTGTTTCAGTGTGTTGACACATAACCCAAGCTGTGACATTACTGTACTTTATTTTATCCTAAATGTACTCATTTTACTCTGTCTGTGCTTTTTTTTATTTTACTTTAGTTTTGTGCTGTAGTTTCCACTATATTTTTTTACTGATTTAAGCTTTCTAAATTGTTGCCCTCACTACTACTCTGACTTTATCATTTTTACCTCAATTATAATCACATTTTCATTCAAGCTGCAGCATGAATTTGCTGGGCAAACTGATTTTAATGCGTGTTCATTTCTATTTTGTTACAAATACGAACGGCAGCTTGTGGCCTTGTGGATTGTTCAGTCCTTTACAGACATGGGCCTACCAACATGCTTCATCAGTCTGTTAAAGTGACAGTATTCTGATTAGATTAGATTAGATTTTTTATTCGTCACATGCACATACATTATGGCAGTGAATTGCAGTGACTGTCTACCAGGCTTTATAAATACAAAATGTGAAAATAGGTAAAACTATAATATACAAGAAATATAGACAGGTAAAATGGTAGTATTATGTGGAATGTACACAGTGTAAAAGGTAGCGGATGTGCAACAATGAAAATGTGCATTCACACAAAGAATGTACAGTCTGTGTGATGTGTAATGTTGCGATATTTACAGTTGTGTGTTTCTAGTCCTTGTTTGTGAGCTGCTGACTGAATGTCAGAGTTGACAGTCCTGACAGCTTGAGGGAAAAAGCTTCTCCTGAGTCTCTCTGTTTTCTCCTTGATGAGGCGAAGATGATAAGTAAATAATGTAAGTGTACTCAGTTCTCTCACTTTAGAGATGCTTGTATGAATCCTGCTATTGTCTGATGCTGCACATGTTTAATCCACTCAGAGGAAAGACTCCTGCAAACAGCTGGAAGCAACATACCAAACTACACCTTCTGTTAATGTTTTGTTAAACCCCAAAAGACATTTAAAATTTACTTCATCTGACTTAACCTGATACAGGTTATGGTCTGTGTGATCTACATCCCTAGCCACTCATTTTTGAGCTGTGTAGAAACTGGTAAAGGAAGGTACCAAGGTACATGCAGTATATCTTTTATACCTTTGTGATACTCAAAGCAAGTTTTTCCCATTTACTCATTCAAGGACATTTCAGCATGCGGAGGGGCCGGGGGTCAAGCTGGCAACCTTGTGATTAGTGAACAACCAGCTCTACCACCTGAGCCACAGCTTCCCAGGATGCTCTTCAGACACGTTCGGATGCCCTTAGATTAATGGAAAAGAGGCGGAAAAGAGCTTCAGTCGACTTTCTATTCAGGTATCTAATGTTTCTTTAAAGCAAGTTCTACTTTTGGTTGACTTTTTTTTATTTAATTCTAATAATAAAATGTCAGGATTTGGTTTCCCCTTGTAAAACATTTTTTTAACTCTTCTGAAAGAAGCTACAGCAATTAAGTTTATTAGCATTTATTAGGTGTATGCAGGTGTTCAATGTGTTTGCTGTCAACAGTAAATATTTGTGTATGTTGGAGATAGTAATTCCATCTTAAAAGGTTTGATAAATCTTCAGTCTTCAATCTTCTCAGCATTTGCCTCAGCAGAAAGTGAGAAAATTGCTTTGCAACACTTCAAAAGCTGCTTTATTTACATATTATATCATGTTGTCTAGCAGGTCACAAATACACCCTGGAATCCATGGAACTACAAAACATCTTCAGTATGAGGAAAAAAACTGTTAGGGCGTCAAGCTGCTTCAAAATGAAACTGCTCTTTACACTACAATACTTAGTTTTTCATATCCACATGTATAAGAGATACACTGCATGGAAACAACATGCACATGAGCAGCTTGAGTGTGTTTTCTCTTCGTGGAGAGCAGGCTTTTCACTGTCGTACAGTAAACACACAGAGTGCAAAACATGTCGGTGTCACAGGAATTTTCCAACTTCAGAAAAGTGTAACCTGCCAATTAAGGGTTGAACCTTTTGTGTCAAGCCCGGGCCAGCTGCTCTGAGTGTTTGTGTGTACATGTGTGTGTACATGAGGAAGTGGTGGGGATGAGGCTCTGTCAGCAGGCAGGATTAGACCCAGAGCAGCTCCAACAAGAAGAACCTTTTCAGTACTTCTCATCAAAGAACCTCCACACACACAAAACCACATAACCGAGAAAATGAGTGCTCACACTGGGCACAACACACCTGTTGGCATGCGCGTGTGTGTTTGTGTGTGTGTGTGTGTGCGCGCGTGTGTGTGTGCGTGCGTGCGTGCGTGCGTGTGTATGTGTTTGCGTGTGTCTAAACCCTCCTCCAAGCAGCAGGGTTTTAGTGAGTACATTTAGAGATCAGAGGTTTCTCAGGGCGATAATGCAGCAAACTCCACTCCCTCCCTCCCAACCAAACCAAACCAAATACACCTGAAAACACTCACACAGGTGTGTGTGTGTGTGTGTGTGTGCGTGTGTGACGGGGTGGAGGGGGAAAGATGAGGAGAAGGGGTGTGGAGGGGAGGGGAAAGCGAACACACAAGCATTTGCTCTCATACATGAAAACAAACACACGCAACCTTGCTCTCATATCTCATACACTCTCACACACACATAAATTGATCTGAGGCCGGCAGGCAAAGGATTACAGCTCTGTAGTGCAGCTTAGCTTCGATGTGAAATGTGAGGAGGCCTTGGACTGAACTTTCAGACTAATTCACTAATTACAGCTGTTATAAGCATGAAGACCAACCCGCCTGCCTGTGTGTCTCTGTACCTGTCTGTCTGACAAACCTGTCTAACAACTTGACTGTTCCTGTACCTGTCTGACCCACCTGTCCAAACTTCATACAACCTCTTTAACTAATAATGTAAACGTACGTCTGGCCTAACTGTCTCTCTCTGTACCTGTCTGTCTATATGCCTGTCTTTCCATCCTTGCCTGCCTTTCTTACTGTTTCTTTGCACATCTCTCTCACTTTCTCACCTTCCTTCCTCTGTACCTGTCTCTCTCTCTACCTGTTAATCCAGGCCTGTCTGATTGTAGCTGTATGTCTTTGTCTGTCTACCTGTCTATCTCTGTAACTTCCTGACTCACCTGTTTTTAGTCGGTGTCTTTCAGATCTAGCACTGTAACTCTACGCCTGTCCATCATCTCGGGACCTGAATTCTTGTGTGTCTGGTGTGTTTGTACCTGTCGATCTGTCTTCCTGTCTGACCCACTGTGCCTGACTTTATGTGTGCTCGCTCTCTGACCTGCCAGTGTGTTACTGCAACACTCTGACTTACTTTTTTTATATCTGTATTTCTCTGTGTCTGTCTCTCTACCTGTCTGACCAACCTGTCAGTCCTGTCTATCTTCCTGTGTCGGTACCTGTCTGCCCTCTAACCCTGTCTGTCTGTCCAACCTGTCTGTCAGCCTGAGCCAGAGTGTTTGCTCACTGAGAGGTCTGTCTGCCTTTCTGTTTTATCAAACAGCAGATAGCGGTGTTGCACGGTCTCCACGAACTCTCTCTAGTGTCTGTGCATGTGTTTGTGTAAGTGTGTGCTCTGGTAATTATCAGGTCACACAGGGTTTAGTGCTTGGCTGCTAGAAACCTGGGTGTACTGTAGTTACCGTGGCAACATAACATGTAGAACATGCTGAAGGTTTTAAGCCACACCCCCCGCACACCTCACCTGGTTTATTGACTAAGTTTGCATGCGCAGTTCTGGTCGACCAGGTTCATTTGACATAAACTAATGACTGTTCTGGTTTCGTAATGCTGTAGTTATTTACCACACATACACGACACGCCTAAAAGGCTTTAGACCAACATCAAATGACGCCTTTCAAGAATGACTGATGATTTTCGTTACTTATGTGATACAGTAAAGGTCACTCATGGTGTCTTTAGAGTAGATGTCGGTAATCCAAACGTGTCAACATTTTAACTTTGTGCAAGTTTGTAAATAAAGCGCATCACTCCACACCACTATTTACTGTCGCATTAATTTTACTCAGAATACAGAAAGGATAGTAATGCTGTATTATATCAGCTGTTAGTGTTGCATGACATTCGTTTGTCATCAAAACAATAACTGTCATTGTTTTCCTATTTTTGAGTGGCTGTTTAAAGTGACAGAATATTAAAGGGCTACAGCATTTTGTTATTGCACTTGAAGCTGGCAACCACAGTTTCTCACACTCCAGCTTTAAAACACGGTATTTTCAAATATATATATATATATATATATATATATATATATATATATATATATATATATATATATATATATATATTTGCAGACCCAAGCATAGTAACCCTAAGTCTTTCATTTAGTTATATTGACCATTATGTGTACAATTGGTGAACTCCAGTATTTAAATGATCTAAATGGACATTGACAGTTTTGTTTGAGATGATTTTTGAGGTTAAGCTGTAAAACACATCTTTTGGGTTTTCTTGGATTTCTGAAACATGCAGCTAAATGCAAGTGCAAATGAATGTCATTACATTTGAAAAAATGTGAAATTAACATTAATTAAAATGAAATTAATTTTAAAATTAATTATTGCAGCTTTTATTTGCCCTAATTCTGAATTTATATTTTTACATTTTAGAGGCTAATTCTCTAATCCTGAATGATTAGCTGTCAGAGCAGCAGTTAAGTTACACTGCTGTAATTACGAGTAAAAAGCAGAAAAGCAGAGTAGTATGAGTGTTTGGATTAGATATAATTATTATTGTTTGTGTTTGGCAGCATTAGAAATAATACAATGGAAAATAAGGGGAAGGGTACTCAAAATTCACTATAAAGGTTTTTCATCAGTGGTCTAATTAATATCAGTGTCCATGATTACGTAGAAATGTGGGTTTGTTGCAGGAATAGACTGAAATGTGTTTCTAGGATGAAACCAAATCTACTGGAAACAGAAAAGTGCAGCGATTACGGAAGAAAATGTGAGCATAAACGTCACTCAACATATTCAGCCACAGAGATCAGTTAGTGCACATTTATCTCCTCAACAGAGTCCACATTCAACGCTGCACTCTACACCAAAACAATAGCTAGTCGAACTTGAACTGAGGTCATGGAATACCTCGCACATAAACAACAACAAAAGTATGATTGAGCTCACATTGTTTGTGTTATTACAGCAGCTTTGCGGGCTGTGCATGTACAGCATGTGTGTTTAAGTGATTTCATGCAAGTGTGGCTGAGCGCGTATACATGTGTGGCCTGAGTCTGTGTTCAGTTCAGTGCATGGAAATGTGTGCATGTGGATGTTGTGTATCTGCATATGCACCAGTGTGTGTGTGTATGAAATCAGATGAACTCATTGTAGCACTATGAATGGTAATCATACAGCCTCCTCTCAGCAGCCGTGTGTAACCTACTGAAACCCAAACAAGAGATGAAGTGTGATAATACACACACACACACACACACACACACACACACACACACACACACACACACACACACACAGAAACGCGCACATGCACACACGCACCGCACACAGAATGATAGGAGATGCAGAGCTATTGTGGAACTTGAACCCTCATGTCTTTCTGCCAGGTGATCTCATGTTTTGGCCCAAATAAGAGTAAGAGAGAGAGAGAGAGAGAGAGAGAGAGAGAGGGTGAAGAGAGAAACAGGGACAGTAATAAATATAGGAGCAGTTATACTGTAATCTTATACCTGTTCTTTCTTCTGTCAGTGTACCCTCGCAAACTTCAACTATCTCACAACAAAAGTAGTTAATAAGCAGTAACAAATATACAAATATGTATATTTGAAATAAAGCATCAAATGAAAATATTCTATATTAGGTTTATTAACCAAATGATGGACCATCACAGTTAAATCAAATCAATTAAATCATATGTTCCTTATTAATAATCCAGATAACAAAGGTAAACTTCTTCATCTTTTTTGTTTCCGTTCTCAAAGTGAGCTGTCATTCTAATGATGAACAGAGTTAAGATAACAATACATCATAATTTATCCTGTGACAAGAAGTTAAGAATTAATGACCAATTACAGATTTTAGATTTTAGAGAGGGACAGAAAAACATTCAGGGAATAATGTGTATACAGCCACATTTATTAAAGATTCAAGATTCAAGACCTTTATTTATCAGAAAGACAATTAGACATAGTATAATAGTTATAATATACTTATAATAATATTGTAGGATGTAAGAATAAGCAGTAAAGCCAGCTTTGTTCATCAAAGTAAAGTCATAGTTTAGCCATCATTACATATAGCTTCTGGTGAGGTTTAAAAAGCTTAGAACAATCATTTCACACGCACTTTGAAATGGGAAACAGGATTTCCCATCACCCACACATTTCCTGAACAGTAGTTACGAGGCTCCGTGTGGCAGCTCTCAGCTATTCCAGAAATGAACAAATAGGGGAAATGTGGGCCATGCAAATGTCCCTGAACTGTCCTGAGAGCTGTCACTCAAAGTGGCCAGAGTGCAGTACTCTGCCAAGGCTGCTCAGTTGTACCATTTCCGACAGCTGAAATCTTGAAAAAATTTGTGGCAGAAATCACGGCACCATAGAATGTGTCCATTTAATATAGATGTACCCACAAACAGAAGAACCTCACTCTGAGCACATGTATGTGTTATGCATGTGTACGTTATGTTCAGAAACTGCATTGTGTGACCAAAATATGTAGTGGGTAGCAGGAATTGATGGGACTCGGAAACACTCTCACAATTTAATCAATTGTTCCTTGTATCATTTCCGACGGGTAAATCCCGGTAAGCCCGCAGCGGTTGATTTTTACTAGGATCGCAATCATGTGATCTTCAGCAGGCAGCTGACGTAGTGTTCTCTTGTAGTCATAGTTACAGTGATGTTATGCCACTATCTCCCAATG
Source organism: Amphiprion ocellaris (assembly GCF_022539595.1). Taxonomy (NCBI): domain Eukaryota; kingdom Metazoa; phylum Chordata; class Actinopteri; family Pomacentridae; genus Amphiprion; species Amphiprion ocellaris. The sequence goes on along the minus strand of NC_072767.1, from coordinate 17,138,726 downwards.
ATACAGAAATCTTTAACGAATCCATGGATACAGACTTTAAGCCACATCACTGCCAAAATCTAATCAGTTGGTCACTGTGTCATTTCTGACCTTGCCTGAAAATTTCATCCAAATCTGTTAGTCCGTTTTTGAGTAATGTGGCTAACAGACAAACCGCCTCCTTGGTGGAGTAATTATGCATAACTTTAAGCCTTTATGCAGGTTAAATAGTGACATTCACAACCTGTTCAGTTGTCACAAATGGAGAAATTAGTTGTGGAGATGAAAACGTTTTTACACAAGACAGTAAATGTGTTTATTTCTGCTGTAAAGTGGGCAATGGGAATCTGTACAGATTGACTTGGAGTTTTGGAGCCAGTCTCAAGTGGCCATTTGAAGGAATGCAGTTCCTGTGTTGGCTTCATTTTTCATCCCAGAGATTGCTGCTTGATTTCCACCAATTTGTGGAGGAAACATTGCATCACAACTGACTGTTTCTGTTTTAAACACCAACTGCAGGTAAGGCAAACTGAAACGTTAGCCCCACATTAAATCAATTTTTCAGTTCTGGACATATTTATTTTGGATGGGAATGTCAAGAGTTCTAAATTTGGTTCAGAAAGCAGAACTGGTTCTGAGTAGGTGAAATTTCTCCTTGTATGTACATGTACATGATTGAGGTTTACTATCATATGTAGTTATAAAACCACTTAAATAAGGGCGAGGTAGTGCTCCAAACTGCAGCAGTGGTGAAACCCCACAAGTGTTCTCTCTTGTTTTAGCTGATTAAAGCCATACATCTCACTCACTCTTCTGTTACTCCTGTTGCACTTTTTAAAGTGAAAAGTCTTACACTTTTTTAATTCTTGTTACCACATTCAGTTGGGTAAAGCACAACATACCCCTACTACTCAACCAGAATAACTGAAGATACCAATGTTCCTGTGAAAAAAAGTAAAAGCAGTAGTAGTAGATAAAATTGAAAGATAATAACAATTATTACAATAAGCTAAGAGTAAAGTCACCATAGTTGGAGATCAGATATGAAAATTAATCCTTCACTTACATTTCTACATTTAAAATCCCTCTTAATTTCCTACTTTGCAGTAAATCAGACAAATGTGGAATCCAAGTCCCTGGAAACAAAATGATGAATCCTTTTAGGAGAAGAGCATCTACTGCTACAGTAGATGGAACAAAAGCCAAGCCACATTTTTCTTGCGTAATGCCACCTCTGACAACCCCATTACACACACACAGACACACACACACAAACACATGCATCATGACCCCTTTAAGTGCCCACGACCCCTCACATTCCCAGTTAACCCTTGTCCTCTGAGCTTATGCTGTAAACAGGTGGAAGTCAGCCAAGTGTCAATCTCAGGAGGGAACATTAGTCATTGTAATTAGTTTGGGGAAAAAAGGAAAATGAAAAACATAGAATACAGCATCAATTTTATGTCCAGGTTTCATCAAAAGGCACAGGATTTGGAACAGGAAACAGGTGACGTTAGATAAAAATTCTATGGGTAGTTTATTTGTTCAGAGCTTTGAAGAACATTAAAAAGATATGTTTGAAAATCTCTGACATGTTCCAGTAATAAATGAGATAGTTCAGCTTGTGCTGACTTTGTTCCTCTACCATGGAATGGGAATATAACCTCTGCAAACACGAATATGATCAGTTAATTGTGGTAGTTGCAAGCTATAATGGGTTTTTACTGAGGTGTAAAGAGGATGTGACTTTAGAATAGGGAACCTCTCAAACTAGTTTCAAACTACTTGCAAATTAGATTTGAGCAAGACTTCACTATAAAATGGGAAACATATTGTGAGTGAGAGAGCCGTGATGTAGAGTTATGTGGACACTATTAACACCTGTAGTTTTGAGTTTTGCGGTATACAAATAGACCTTATTTGATATGGAAGAATTGTTGTGCTACTGTCTTTGTTTAAGTCCAATACAGTAGGATGGCATTACATGTACAACTTCCTTATTGAAGGGCTTACTTAAGGCTAAGTTATCCTTTCCGCACGAACGAGCCGTGTGGAAATGAGCCAAGTGGAAATCCGTGCGAGAGAACGCATGTGGCATTATACTCCATGCGGTGTCTGCTCCAAAACTGCAGGGGGCAGTGTATCGCAAGCACACGTCTACCACAGTACTAAACTAGAGTAGAAGAAGTTTGCCATTGTTTACACCACCTACAACATGGCATTTTACCGATTAGTTGCAATTCAGCAGTTAGTTTTAATTTCACACCATGAATTGTTGATAACCCGGTTACCATGGTGATCTCTGTGTGATGAATCATATAAGTGCCCGTATATCTAGATTTTAGCTACAAGTAGGTCCTGATCCTCTGCCATGTTTTTCTGCACGGCTCCGTCTGCGTAGTTAGAAAAATGTGGAGGTGCGCGACGCGGAAGTTTTCCACGTGAGAACAGCTGCTTGAGGGGGCGTGGCTTCTAAATTAACGTAATTTATCCGCACGGAGCCGCATGGACCTTGCGGATGCGGCAAGCTTAAAACAAGCTTTAATGGCCTAGTAGTTGCAGAACACAGTGCAGAGTAAGGCCTTAAGCTTTATATTGGCAAATGAAGTGCCAAAATAGTTAAGGGTGAATATATTTACCATATTGTAAAGTGTTTCCACAGCACTGACTTTACATTAAGATGGATGAATTCTCCCTGTTGTCATCCACAGGGTTCCTGAACAGTAGTTTTTACCTTCACTGTGGCTCTTGCCTTCACTGTCTTGGCAGGTCCTGACTTCTTCTAACTTTCGGCTCAGGCGTGCTATGCCTGAGGGCCATGGACTGTCCTGTGATGGCATCCTCCTGTTGATTAAAAACATATAACTTGAAGCTGTAATACATTTTAAACGGGTGAGTTATTTAGATGTTTATCCCCCACACAGTTGTCATTAACACTGAAATTAGCGATAGAGATCAAAACCATGTTCTTGTACCAGGCTGTTAGCATGTTTATTTCTGCTGTAAAGTTGGCCATTTGAACATGGGGGTCTAAGGGGATTGAAGTGCTTTAGTCACCCATCTCAAGTGGCCTTTCAAGGAACTGGAATTCAACAAGGAATTCTGATTTTCGCATATCTCCCCAATTGGAGGAGTCAGAGCGACGGGTCAGCCACGGTACAGCACCCTTGGAGCAGGAAGGGTTGCTCAAGGGCCCAACAGTGACCGCATCGGGGCTTGAACCTCTGACCTTCTGATCAGTAGTCCAGAGACTTAACCATTGCGCCACCACTGCCCTTTAGTCCTGAAGGTTGCTGCTTGATGAAGAAGTTTCACTGCAAATCAATACAAAGTTGCTCTGAGTGATCACCTTTTCCCTATAATGAAATATTTCTGTTCTGATGGGAGGGGTCTCTGTCTTATGATTCCAGTGATTGGTTGGATGAGTTACCAGCCCTCAAAGTATGGGAGGTTCATGTTCTCTGCTTCCAGCCTTAAAGCCACAAATGATGGAACATCTTTTGGAAGATGGTCTTCATGACTGTAGAACCAATGCCAGGGCGCACGGATGTTATTCTGCTAGTACATGATGTTGTAGCACCTTGAGAAGGCACTTCATGTTAGTTTTTCCTTTAATTTGTCCATATGTCCATGAGAGGGAGACTGACAGTTACACTGGAGTTGATTGGAGGTTAAAGTAAGTAGGGATGGAGAAAACAAAGAGTCAGTTCGATTTCTTGTCTGTTCTGCAGAAATATGCAGAAACACCTGATTTCATATTTATATTTATTTTCTTTACAACTTGAGCGCATGAAGAATACAGTTTTACTCCAAATGTTTTGTAGCTAAACATGCAATTCCTTCAGACTCCAGGTGTAAAAATGGACTTTTGTGTCTTGTCACTAACCAATAACTGACTTTTTGTTAATGCCTTTTTTGTTATTGTCACCAGAATCTTTGTCCCCCGAAAACTAACTTCATACAAGTGCATACTAAGCACAGATTTTATATGTATGTAATCTAATTTAAAAAGTGGTATTGAAATGTCAAAAACCATGTCTTCTGTTAAGATTTTGAGGGGAAAAAATTGCCTAATTTACTTTTCTGTAGCTTTGGTAGTAAAAAACAGTAAACTTGTGAGGCAATTTTGACGCTAATTTAATTTTGGCTAAACTGTTCCTTTAAGAACTGAGAGAGGAACTGGAGTGAGAGAAATGAATGAGGGAAGACTAGAGGGGAAAAAAGAGGGTGGGATGGAGGGCAGTCACCTGTGGTGTGGGAATGGAGCAGTGTTCTCCACAGGGGTTGGTGGTCTCCTGCCCCCCCCCACACCCCACTCCACTTACCTCATCCCCCTTTTACCTCCTCCTGTCTTTTGGATACAGCTGCAGGATGGGAGGAGGGATGGCTGTGGGAGAGGTGGATGGGTACAAACAGCTACTATTCAGTTTTTACTGTTTAAGGAATCACCAGGAGCCACACATACTCTGATCTCTCTACAACATTTGACAGTTACTGTACCTGTATTGATGCTAATTGAAATGCTTTATGCCTCAGAGTTGCATGAAATTTACCTATGTAGATACAGGTGACAGCTGAGATTGTTTATGCAATTTAAAAAAGATTATTGCTTTGTTTAGAGGTGCTGTTTGGACCTCTGGTTTGTTTTACTACTGACATCTGAAGTTTGCATAGTTTAAACTTAAAAATTAGCATCTTTTTTCTATAAAGGTGTTCAAAGTTTAGATCTCAGTCCCATCTCATTGTGTCAAAATATGTTTTGTGACACTAATAAATTACTGCGTATGTCATTTTAGAAATTTTGGTGACAACACACCAAACTGTACATGATGAAATCCTGTGAGTGCACGTGTGTGTGTGTGTGTGTGTGTGTGTGCGTGTGTGTGTGTGTGTATGTGTGTGTGTGTGTGTGTTGCCCTCTGTCCCTGAGGCAGCTGCTTCCAGATGAACCCCAGCAGCGAGCTGTCACTGGACATCTGCATCACACAGTCACACTCACACTCACACACACACACACACACACACACACACACACACACACACACACACAAATTTGTGCGCGTCCGCATGTACATACAAGTGTGGTGGCCTCTTTTCTGCTTGGTTGGGATTCTGTCACAAGTATTTGAAGCGTCTTGCAGCCACACACACACTGACAACCACTGACACTAACCACAGGAGACGGACAGACAGATGTAAGTGTGTGCGTGCGTGTGTGTGTCTGTTGCTGATGTTAACGATGAGAGAAAGAGTTGTGTTACTACAGTGCCGCCGAAATCACGGCCCATGACCCCTTATTAGCAGACAAATGCGTGCAAACACACACTCAAAAGAAGAAAAATTATGAACACTTACAATTCTCTTCAATATTTTTTTGACATTACCTGATATATTTACGTATTTGTGTAACTCTGGTCAATAACCTCTGATCTGCACTGAAACAGCACATTCAACCATCAAGCATATTTGCACTTCTTGAACTGTTACTTATTTGCACTGTTCTGAGTATTCTGCACTAAATCCGTCACTTTATCTCATGGTCATGTTTACATTTCACTCAGTTCTACTTTTCTTAGTTCTTAGTTGTTGCTCGGCTCTCATTTTGCTTCCTTTGTTCTTTTTGCCCTTTAATATCTTATTTTTTAAGTCTTTATTTAATGTCTACTGTTGCACGAAGAGAGAGTAACGAAATTTCGATCCTTGGTATGTCATGTACATATTGAAGAATTGACAATAAAGCTGACTTTGACTTTGACTAACTCGGAATAAAAAATATGGCCATGGCCTGGTCAGATGTTAAAATGTTGGAGAAAAATGATTCATTGAACATTTCAGCTGAAAGTGGTCGTCTCAAACATGGAATAACTGTGATCTCTCTTTAGTGCTGTTTGGCTAGCAATCACCAAATTATGTAATATTGATAAATATTGTAACAATTTTATGTGGGTTAATTGACACATCTAAGTCACAGAAAATAGGGCTGTCACTAGTAAAACAGGTAAAGACCATCAGCACTCATTTTCCCTTCATGTCAACTTGTATTTATTTAGTAACCTTTGCATTTTACACTTAGAAGTACAGTTAGAATTACACAGATGAATTCATCCACTGTGTGACTGTAACTGAATTTAATTTGAATTTAATATAAGCTATTATGTAAAATATAAAAGCAATACATTTTTTAAAAAATTCTTCAGGACTACATGCGTGACCGGGTCAAGAAATCCCCAGCTTTCATATTGTTCTCACCCTCATCTCTTTTTCTTTTGACAGCTCTCTGACCTCTGGACCAAAGTCTCCTCCACCATGTCGTCTGCTTGGGGCAGTCCTCGTTAGTAAGATACGAGTAACCGAGTGTAAATGTTTAGTTGGTGCAAGCAGTGGTCTGACTCAGTAGATGTAGGATATCAGTGGCCACCTCACATGTGTTTATTCTCTCCTGCTGCTATCTATGCAATAAGATCTTCAAAATCCACTTCACAACAACAACAACAACAATGTTGAGGCAGCAAACTACCACACTGAAAATTTCAAGTTTTGCAGAGGATTTGGATCATGCAATGTGTTAGCCTTACTAGTTTTTGCAGCTTATCCATTTTAATGACAGTGATCACCTCCCTGTGTGCAAATCCAGCACCAAAACAATTCAACCCATCACTATTTTGTGGGAACACCATAGCCCTAGCCTTGGCTTAGCCCAAGAAGAGTGTGATTAATATGAAAAAATACAAGCCAGAGTGTTTTTTTCCTCCTGTAGCAGAATGATACTGAAATGCAGCAGACCATTATGTGCTACATAAAGGGCTGGGTAGCTAACTAACGTTTCAAGCAACAGAAGCAGTTAAGCAAGTCAGGGACAAAGGAGCCCTTTGTATTCTTCTTACCTGCACCATTATAATACTGCACAGAAAGGCTGGTTTTGACATGACAACCACAACTTTTGCCAGCGTAGTTCATCAGTGACTGATGGAGTTAATTGCTAACAAAGTAGTGTGCCATAGAACTCTTTTTTTTCATGGACTGGTGACTTGGGATACCATGTTAGCTTAGTGAACAGTGTACAGCTAAGCACAGGACTGCTTAACTTTTCTCTATGTATATACACTACCGTTCAAAAGTTTGGGGCAATTTCATGTTTTCCATGAAAACCCACATTTTCATTCATGTGCTCACATAATTGCACAAGGGTTTTCTAATCATCAGTTAGCCTTTCAACACCATTAGCTAACACATTGTAGCATTAGAACACAGGAGTGATGGTTGCTGGAAATGTTCCTCTGTACCCCTATGTAGATATTCCATTAAAAACTGCTTTTCTTTCAAAAATAATGACATTTCTAAGTGACCCCAAACTTTGAATGTTTTATATATATATATATATATATATATATATATATATATATATATATATATATATATATATATATATATATATATATATGGTAGTGTATATTGATTAGATTTTTTCACTGATCTAGACTGATCTTCATGTCACAAAACATGTAAAGAAAACATAGCCATATACATAGCAAAGAAACTCAAATCTTCATGTTCCATCTTTTTTTTCTAACTGAACATGTGTTTCATTCACATAAAGACAGATGAACCCCTAAGACATCACCCATAGCTTTCCTTAAGAACAGTTTTGAGGCTCAGTGGCCATCTTGTCATTGCTTGATGCCTCCTGTTTCCCAGCTAATTCACAAATGGCTAATATTGATAAGGCTGTAAACATATATATTTCTGCTGTGAAGTCGGGTGTTTTAACACGATGGTCTATGAGGATTTACTCACTTTTGAAGCCAGCCTCAAGTGGACATTCAAAGAGCTACAGTTATTTTTCCTTCTGTCTTGGCTTCATTTTTTTGACCTTTGAGGTTGGTGTGTGTCTTTATAATCAAGTAAGCAGAACATACAAAGACAGAACAAACATTACCATGGTTGCTCATATGCTTTTTGGAAACCTCTGTTGATGCTTGTGTTTTTCCTCTTGCTATCAACCTCTTTCTTCTGTTAATGCTAACCAAAATAATATTAATTATTGATAAAGACTGCACAGTTATTGCATTACTACTTTACAGATTTACTCATCCTTTTAAAACAGCACAAGTAAACATGAGTAAGTCATCAGCGAGAAAACAAGAGATAGAGGGGGACACAGAGGCAGACAGGAAGTGAGAACGTTTCTTCCCGGTCGTCTCTAACTCGTTCTGCTGTGCACACAAGCTGCACGTCTGACAGAGTTTTCCAGCAATCTCCTCTAATCTGTTGAAACAATGTGCTGAGGTGTGTGTGTGAGTGTGTGTGTGTGAGCAGTGCAAGGTAGGGTAGGGTCCCACACCACCGTGATTGGGGTCAGAGGCCATCAGGGAACCAGGGAGCTGTCATGCTCCATTAGAATGTGCTTTGGGACAGAACTAAAACCAGATTGAGGCCCACTGAACACTTTTTTTGTAGTTCACTTAACAGCCCCATTTTACACTCATCTGGACACTTACAGGTTATGCATGACCACACAAGCACATACATACACACATACTGTAACTGAATGGTTTGTTCAGTTACGGATGGAAACACAGAATTGGCCATATTAATACTTTAAAACGTAAAAGAGCATGTAGGTATACAGACACTGAGAATTCATTTGTACTGTTATGTGTCAATTTTGTGTTGTCCAAAATGTTTTAATTTTTTGCTTGGTAATAATTATTTTTTATTGCAATGAATTGTGATTTGTTTGTTGTCTTTCTTACTGTTCATTTTTTCCCCTGTATACTCTCCTCTCAACCTAGCCAGTCAATGGCGACACTCCCTGTCAGAGGTTTCTTACTGTTAAAGAGATTTTTTCTTCTCATTATTGCTCGGAGCTTGCTCAGAGGGAATTGTTGGGCTTTGTTGGGTCTGATCTTACTGAGTGAAGTGGTCTGACATGACTTTTGTTGGGAACTGGTACTATATATGTATATAAAAAGCAAAACTGAATCGAACTGAACTGAACAGGCAATAGGCAATATGAACTAAATCTTCTGACAACTTCTATGTATATATAAACTATAAAAACCATCCTGCCATATAAAACTTTCTGGCAACACCGTTGAGAAACTTTTTGATTATGAAATTATCAGACTCAAATGCCTGCTCTTGGATAATCCAGCAAAGCCTGACAATGTACTCCATCACAGTGATGTGACATTGCCCACAAAGAGTTAATACAGCCACTGATAATCAAATGGGTGGCTACCTCCATTGAAGCAATATAGTAAAATCTCAGTAAAATGGCAGTTCTCAAATTACTATGTTTCAGCAGTTAATATCTTCATATTGTAACTGGACAATACAAGTGAATTTCTATTTAATTTCACTTTATTCTTTCACTTTGGTGTGTTCTCCATTTTTGATGAATTTCGCGTTAGGAGGCTTATTGTAGTCAGTCTGAACCTTAAAGTATGACTGTCACACCAATGTTATTTTCATTTGATACATTGACAAATGTATTAAGCTCACTGTGAACTATAGGGAAGAGACCCTTGATAATTTCAAACACTTGCTGTCTTTTTAAAAAAAAAAATCTCAATTACATGTATATGGTATAAAGCCCTTCACTAACAGCAAATATCTCTTATGGCCTGATGGTGTGTGATTGCAGTGTCATTGAGATAGACATCAACTTCCTGGTGGCAGTTTCATACTTGGTTGCAATGAAGCATAACTGAGCCGAAGATCAAATCAGAATCTTCAAACCAAGAATTTCTGACTTCTGACACAATTCTCAGCCTTGACCACCGAAGAATGTTGATTTGAGGAGGTTGCGAGGGGGTTTGTCCTTTCTGTTCGGAGGCAACGTTCCACCTTCTACGTACAGACTGATTCCCTGACAGAAGGTGCTCTCAGCTGTCCGCAGCCTATTCATCACTCCAACAGGCTGGTTGACTTAATGTCTGCGAGCTCCGCAGAGAGACACACGTGATGAAAGAAAACACGATCGGCCCGGGCAGCAGGTGTGTGTGTGTGTGTGTGTGTGTGTGTGTGTGTGTGTGTGTGTGTGGGTGTGGGTGTGGGTGTGTGTGTGTGTGTGTGTGTGTGTGTGTGTGCAAAGAGACAGAGAGGTAGCCTTTTATCTTTCATCCTGTCTGGCCGAGCCAAGATATGATCGATTGGTTGAGTGACTGAATTTACTATTAGAAAAAACTGGAAGTGATGGACTTTGGAGTTAAGAGATGTAATTTAAGTGCTTTTGAAGCCTAGAACTGTTTCTCCTCACTACTTTAGTACATTTAAATGGGATAAAATGCCCCATTTGAACTAAAAGTCCTTTGTTTAACATCATATCTAGGTACTGGAATGATATGGTGTATTTATTTCCTATAACTGAAAATCTGAATTAGCTCAGAGGTCATTGATTACACTGCAGTGGATTCTGATTAATGCTTCTGTTATTCCAGCCTATTTAGCACAAGTTGGCGTGAAGCTGTGTTTGTTTAAAACATTGCAACAAGTTTGATTTATATTTCTACACATCTGTCCACGGGTAGCTTAGCTTAGCATAAAGACTGAAAAGATTGTGAAACAGCAAACCTCACTGTGTCCAACAGCAACACGTCTACCTACTAGCACCTCAGAAGCTCCTCAATTAACACCTTATATCACGTTATCAGTGAAATGTGACCATTTCTTGGCTCTCTGCAGTCACCAGACAAACAGTCCTCTGACTGATTTGCAGTAGGTCAGTGTGGAACTGTATGAGACTTTACCTGGCTTTGTTCCAAAAGGTTTAACACAGCTTTGATCTACTGAGAGACACACCGTATCATCTAATAGCTTGAATTTTTATTACAGTTAACCCTTTAGAACCCAGTGTAGCGCCGGCGCTACGTTTTGCATATTGATTTTTGATTGGCTGTAGATTTTAAACCAGATAAGATAGATCGATAATTCTTTTTGCATATAAAATCTGGGGAGTTACACTAACATTTCACACATTCGCCAGGTCTCAGGGTGCTTTTTCGTTGCAGTGATGGGTTTGTAAAAATACACAATAAAGCGCACACAACAAAACTCTTTATAAACCAGACCACCGGTATTTGGAGGACTTCTTATGTTGCGTGATCACGTTGTGGCCGTGACCTGTCACATGATTCTTATGTGTCCATACCCGAGAGGCGCCCGTCCCCATCAACAGGAAGTGACGTTGTTGCCGGGAGTTGTAGTTTTTCAGCCGACAACTACAATTGTAGTTTTCGGCTGTAGCCTGCAATGATACGAGCTCAGTCATTTCAGTCCCACTTTTTTTTTTTTTTTTTTTGTGTTTTTTACAAAAACATTCAGACACACAGCCCACACACACACCAGACATCCACCACGGTCTGTGTACGGATCTGGTAGTTGGATTTTCCGTTCTGAAACGGGTTTTGAAAAACAAAAAATTAGTGGTTATTTGATTTTCGTTTTAAAATACAAAAATTAAAATTGAAATACAAGACGTTTTTCCTTTTCATGATCAAAAAGGGATATATGATGTTTTTTTTAAATGCTTTGATTTTCCCTTTATATTTAGAATAACAAGAAAGTAAAATCAGTAAGAGACAGAAATGAAAAAAGGTCCGTTCTTTTCATTTTCTGAGACCGGAAGTGGTCATCAGCAAGTGTGGAGCCAAACAGAGTACAGTGCATAGACTGTACATACATTTTTTTCGTGAGTTTTCATGGTCAAAATGAGAGATCAGGTGGCCGATCTTAAAATAAATCAATATTGATTTTTTTATAGAGCGTTAAAGTTTTGCGAAGCCAGGGGGCGGGACTACTTGATTGACAGTCCGGTCTGGAATGATTGACAGGTCCTATGGAGGAGGCAGCAGAGACTCTGCTCTCCTCGTTTGGATTAATTCTGATATAACTGTTGGTTTATTTATCGGTGGAGCAGCAGAGCATTTTCCACAGACAGTTTTCCTGCCCGTTGGCTTGTTTTAACCAGTTTTCTACCTTGGGCTGATTCTACAAGCAGACACTGAAAGGACTCTGATAGTTCGGTAAGTAAATGTTTATTTTCGTATCGGTGCCGCTTTTAATCCACTTTATATGCAACTTTAGTGTCAGATATAATGTGTGCCATGCACTCCAGATGTTGGTGGAGTTTGTTTCAGTGTGTGTTGACCAGAGAAGAAAGTTAGCATAGTAAATATTAGCTTTAATGCTAGCGATGCTAACCGAGCTAGCTCAGTCGTAGCCTGATTAAAGCTAACGTAGCATCAAGCTAATGTGTTGAGTTTCATGTAAACAGCTGAAGTGTGTTGTGTTCCTGTAATGTGATTCATTAAGTTCATAAAACTGTGGCAGGTTGACATTAATGTAACGCTCAGGAAACTTAAATGTGATTAAAACAGTAACGTTAATGTTCTAGTTGTCAGTAATCAGCTTTCATTTGACACTAAAACAGACTCTGATAGTTTTAAATGACATCAGTTTCATTAATTTGGTGAAAATTGTCTCATTTGTTGTTGTGATGTTGCAGCTGATTCATGAAAAGCAGATGATCCGTGTTGAAGATATGTTTAGTTCTAGTATCAGAAGTACAAGAAGGAAAATGGAAGTTTAGTTCTGCTACATCAAAATTTCAGGATTAAAATAACTAAATGAGTCTTTATGCCTCAAACTTTATTTTTACAATAAAGACATAATGAAATAATCACAGATAATAAAAATATAAATAGCAGAGAAAACCTGAGAGAATAATTTCCTGAAAAGTCTGCGAAGGAAAAGCAGCTTTTTTATCCTGAAAGATCAGAATCAGCTCCAACATCTGCATCTGACAGCATCAAGTCAACCAGAAAGAAAAGAAAAAAGAAAATGACTTCTTTCTGATCACATCTGTTCCGCTGCTCACAGGCTGCTGCTGCTCACATTCTTCACATTTATAGTCCACTTTTAAAAGTTCAGCAGACAAGTGCTCTGCTTTGGAGTGTGACGATGTCGTCGGTGATGTGGAGAGTGAAGTTTCCGTTTTGCCCACACTGTGCTTTAGGGCAGCCGGGTCGGACTTGATGTTTGAAATACTGACCGACAGCTCAGATTTAACTGTCTGCAGTTCCGAGTGTCGCCCAACAAACGTCATAGTATAGCATGTGGCTCTAAAAACGTCATAGTATAGCATGTGGCTCTAAAAACGTCATAGTATGGCCTTTGGTCCAAAAAACATCATAGTATAGCATGTCGCTCTAAAAATGCCATAGTACAGCATGTCGCTCTAAAAACGTGATACTATAGCATGTCACCCAAAGAATGTCATAGGAAAGCATGTCGTCCAAAAAACATCATGGTATAGCATGTCGCTCTAAAAACATAGTATATCCTTTGGTCCAAAAGACGTCATAGCATAGTATGTCGTCCAGAAAACATCATGGTATAGCATGCCGCTCTAAAAACATTATAGTTTAGCATGTCGCTCTAAAAACGTCATAGTATAGCATGTCATCCAAAAAACGTGATAGTATAGCATGTCACTCTAAAATTGTCATAGTATAGCATGTCACTCTAAAAACGTCATAGTATAGCCTTTGGTCTAAAAACGTCATAGTATAGCATGTCGCTTTAAAAACGTCATAGACAGCATGTCGCTCAAAAAATGTCATAGTATTGCTTTTGGTCCAACAAACGTCATAGTTTAGCATGTCGTTCAACAAAATATCATAGTATAGCATGTCACTCTAAAAACATCATAGTATAGCCTTTGGTCTAAAAACATCATAGTATAGCATGTCGCTTTAAAATTGTCACAGTATAGCATGTCACCCAAAAAACGTCATAGTATAGCATGTCGCCCAAAAAACGTCATAGTATAGCATGTCACCCAAAAAAAGTCATAGTATAGCATGTTGTCCAAAAAACGTCATCGTATAGCATGTCGCTCTTAAAACGTCATAGTATAGCATGTCACCCAAAAAATGTCAGAGTATAGCATGTTGTCCAAAAAACGTCAGCATATAGCATGTCGCTTTTGAAACGTCACAGTATAGCATGTCGCTCAAAAAAACATCATAGTATAGCATGTCGCTCTAAAAACGTCATATTATAGCATGTCGCTCTATAAACGCCATAGTATAGCATGTCGCTCAAAAAATGTCATTGTATAGCATGTCGCTCAAAAAATGTCGTTGTATAGCCTTTGGTCCAAAAAACGTCATAGTATAGCATGACATCCAAAAAAACATCATAGTATAGCATGTCATCCAAAAAACATCATAGTATAGCATGTCATCCAAAAAACATCATAGTATAGCATGTCGCTTTAAAATTGTCACAGTATAGCATGTCATCCAAAAAACATCATAGTATAGCATGTCGCTTTAAAATTGTCACAGTATAGCATGTCATCCAAAAAACGTCATAGTATAGCATGTCGCCCAAAAAACGTCATAGTATAGCATGTTGTCCACAAAACGTCATCGTATAGCATGTCGCTCTAAAAACGTCATAGCATAGCATGTCGCTCTAAAAACACCATAGTATAGCATGTCACCCAAAAAATGTCAGAGTATAGCATGTTGTCCAAAAAACATCAGCATATAGCATGTCGCTCTTGAAACGTCACAGTATAGCATGTCACTGTAAAAACGGCATAGTATAGCCTTTGATCTAAAAACATAGTATAGCATGTCGCTCAAAAAACGTCATTGTATAGCATGTCGCTCAAAAAATGTCATTGTATAGCATGTCGCTCTAAAAATGTCATTGTATAGCCTTTGGTCCAAAAAACGTCATAGTATAGATTGTCGCCCAAAAAACGTCATAGTATAGCATATCACTCTAAAAACGTCATAGTATAGCATGTCGCCCAAAAAACGGAGTATAGCATCTTGTCCATAAAACGTCATCGTATGGCATGTTGCTCTTGAAATGTCACAGTATAGCATGTCACTCTAAAAACGTCATAGTATAGCCTTTGATCTAAAAACATCATAGTATAGCATGTCGCTCAAAAAACGTCATTGTATAGCATGTCGCTCAAAAAAATGTCATTGTATAGCCTTTGGTCCAAAAAACGTCATAGTATAGCATGTAGCTCTAAAAACGTCATAGTATAGCATGTCGATCTAAAAAACATCATCGTATAGCATGTCGCTCTTGAAACATCATAGTATAGCATGTCGCTCTAAAAACGTCATAGTATAGCATGTTGCTCTAAAAACGTCATAGTATAGCATGTCGCTCTAAAAACGCCATAGTATAGCATGTTGCTCTAAAAACGTCATAGTATAGCATGTCGTCCAAAAAACATCATCGTATAGCATGTCGCTCTTGAAATGTCACAGAATAGCATGTCTCTCTAAAAGCGTCATAGCATAGCCTTTGATCTAAAAATGTCATAGTATAGCATGTCACCCAAAAAACGTCATAGTATAGCATGTCGCCCAAAAAAGTCATAGTATAGCATGTTACCCAAAAAACGTCATAGTATAGCATGTTGTCCAAAAAACGTCATCGTATAGCATGTTGCTCTTGAAATGTCACAGTATAGCATGTCACTCTAAAAACGTCATAGTATAGCCTTTGATCTAAAAACATCATAGAATAGCATGTCGCTCTAAAAACGTCATAGTATAGCATGTCGCTCTAAAAACGTCATAGCATAGCATGTCTATCTAGAAACGTCATAGTATAGCCTTTGGTCCAAAAAACATCATAGTATAGCATGTGTCTCAAAAAACATCATACTGGCGTTTTTTTGCGCCAAAGTTCATGATGATTTTTTTTTCACAGAAAACCTTTCTGGAATGTTTTTCATGCCCTCCTTTACATTATTTCATCATATGGCACATTTTTACAACATATTTGAAAAATGGCATTTTTTTTCGACATAGTATAGTAAGGCGTTTTTTTGCGTCAAAATTCATGATGATTTTTTTTTTTCAAAGAAAACCTTTCTGGAGTGTTCTTCATGCCCTCCTTTACATTATTTCATCTTATGGCACGTTTTTACAACATGTTTGAAAAATGGCAATTTTTTTTTGACATAGTATAGTAAGGCGTTTTTTTGCGCCAAAATTCACGATTTTTTTTTCACAGAAAACCTTTCTGGAGTGTTTTTCATGGCCTCCTTGACATTATTTCATCATATGGCACATTTTTACAACATGTGAAAAATGGTATTTTTTTCGACATAGTATAGTAAGGCCTTTTTTTTGTACCAAAATTCACGAATTTTTTTTGAAAGAAAACCTTTCTGGAATGTTTTTCATGCCCTCCCTTACATTATTTCATCATATGGCACGTTTTTACAACATGTTTGAAAAATGGCATTTTTTTTCGACATAGTATAGTAAGGCGTTTTTTTTGTGCCAAAATTCATGATGATTTTTTTTTCAAAGAAAACCTTTCTGGAGTGTTCTTCATGCCCTCCTTTACATGATTTCATCATATGGCACATTTTTACATGTTTGAAAAATGGCATTTTTTTTCGACATAGTATAGTAAGGCGGTTTTTTTGCTCCAAAATTCACGATGATTTTTTTTTCAAAGAAAACCTTTCTGGAGTGTTTTTTATGGCCTCCTTGACATTATTTCATCATATGGCACGTTTTTACATGTTTGAAAAATGGCATTTTTTTCGACATAGTATAGTAAGGCATTTTTTTTGCGCCAAAATTCATGATTTTTTTTTTCAACGAAAAACCTTTCTGGAGTGTTTTTCATGGCCTCCTTGACATTATTTCATCATATGGCACGTTTTTACAACATGTTTGAAAAATGGCATTTTTTTTCGACATAGTATATTAAGGCGTTTTTTTTTCGCCAAAATTCACGATGATTTTTTTTTCAAAGAAAACCTTTCTGGAGTTTTTTTCATGCCCTCCTTGACATTATTTCATCATATGGCACGTTTTTACAACATGTTTGAAAAATGGCATTTTTTTTCCACATAGTATAGTAAGGCGTTTTTTTTTGCGCCAAAATTCACGATGATTTTTTTTTCAAAGAAAACCTTTCTGGATTGTTTTTCATGGCCTCCTTGACATTATTTCATCATATGGCACGTTTTTACAACATGTTTGAAAAATCGCATTTTTTTTCGACATAGTATAGTAAGGCGTTTTTTTTGCGCCAAAATTCACGATGATGTTTTTTTCAAAGAAAACCTTTCTGGAGTGTTTTTCATGCCCTCCTTTACATTATTTCATCATATGGCACGTTTTTACAACATGTTTGAAAAATGGCATTTTTTTTCGACATAGTATAGTAAGGCATTTTTTTTGCGCCAAAATTCACGATGATTTTTTTTCAAAGAAAACCTTTCTGGAGTGTTTTTCATGCCCTCCTTTACATTATTTCATCATATGGCACGTTTTTACAACATGTTTGAAAAATGGCATTTTTTTTCGACATAGTATAGTAAGGCGTTTCTTTTGCGCCAAAATTCACGATGATTATTTTTTCACAGAAAACCTTTCTGGAGTGTTTTTCATGGCCTACTTGACATTATTTCATCATATGGCACGATTTTACAACATGTTTGAAAAATGGCATTTTTTTTCGACATAGTATAGTAAGGCGTCTTTTTTTGCGCCAAAATTCACGATGATTATTTTTTCACAGAAAACCTTTCTGGAGTGTTTTTCATGGCCTCCTTGACATTATTTCATCATATGGCACGTTTTTACAACATGTTTGAAAAATGGCATTTTTTTCGACATAGTATAGTAAGGCGTTTTTTTTACGCCAAAATTCATGATTTTTTTTTCAAAGAAAACCTTTCTGGAGTGTTTTTCATGGCCTCCTTTACATTATTTCATCATATGGCACGTTTTTACAACATGTTTGAAAGATGGCATTTTTTTTCGACATAGTATAGTAAGGCGTT